>NW_011495067.1:1028787-1059935 GCF_000754665.1 Bison bison bison | reverse complement strand
CGGGACTGGGCTTCTCGGACACGGAGCCGGACGCGGGCGAGAACAAGGTGGGTGCGCTCTGCGGGGACCGTGGGGGCCTCGGGGACCGTAGGGACCCCGGGGAGGGGGTGGGGTTCGGGTCTCAAAGGACCCAGAACCTGTGCAAAGGATGGGCTTGTGTTTCACCTTGTGTGCGTTGGATCCAAAGTTGCTGAGCTGAGTGTAGAGTTTCTGAGAGAAAAGTTTTCTCCTTTTTTTCCACAGAAAGTTGTTACTAAATAGGAAAGCAATTTACGCCGAGTGCAGGGCTCGGAAGGTGGCTGGTGACCGCGCTCCAATAACCTACCGGCTGGAGAGCGGGCCCCGCCGGGGAGCCGAGCTGTGCTGGAGCCCGGGTTAACCCGCCGGGAGGGTTCTTTTCTTCCCTAGCAAGTGAGTTGGGACCTCAGCAGCTCCCAGGGCTTGGATGACCAGTCATCCGAGGCTGCTTTTTCTGGAGAGTTCGTCTTCTGTGGGATTAGTAATTGGGCTTGAGGGCATCAGACTTCAGATTCACCTGGAGAAGTTGGTCAAACTTGAGATGCAAGAGCATCTCAAATCACCATCAGGCATGGCTTTTCGACTTAGTAAACTCTGCATTTCTGAAATGTGGTCAAGAACTGTGAAAAGTAAGGTGGATTTTCTTGTTTGTTTGTCAATGAGATGTTTAACTCTTTGCCTGAAAAATGTTGCCAAGATGCTTTGGGGACATTCTGATTCCCAAATGTCATATATTATTTGTGTCTGCTCTTCTAAAAAAAAATGTATGTTTACCTTAAAAGCTCAGATCTGACATAAGGATGGAGAATATGTTTAATAAAGTTCTTGAATTCATGAAAAAATTTCATATTCCACATAAGATGGGAAGTCTCACTTCACACACTTTGCTGTACCCCCTGGCTGGAACTGCTGCTGCTGCTATTGCTAAGTCGCTTCAGTCGTGTCCGACTCTGTGCGACCCCATGGACTGCAGCCCACCAGGCTCCTCCGTCCATGGATTTTCCAGGCAAGAGTACTGGAGTAGGGTGCCATTGCCTTCTCCGTGGCTGGAACTACATTGCAGCAATTTATTTCATCTGATGGCAGGAGTAGTGCTGGGCTTGTGTAACTGCTAACCTTGAGTTTGCTTTACTGTTTAGCATATATTGAATGTGTACAAATTAAATTGCCTCCCCAGTTTTATTTTGAAACACACTTTTAAGATTGAGAAGACTGATTTAAAAAAAAATACCTTTGTACTTAAATTTGGGGGAAAAAATTAAATGTTGGAATTTGTCATTCAGTGGGGTCAAGGAAAAAAAACTATGGAGTAAAAACATATACACTAAAGTGCAGAAAAGGGTGTTTTATGTGACTTGTAAAATAATTTTCAACACAGATCTTTACATTGGTAAAATTACTGCCATAAGAATGTCTTCCTGTCCTCAGATGCCACAAGAAAATGTGGTCTTAGACCCACTAATGCTTCCTGCAGCTTAAATGCCTTGGATTTCATGATATTGATTCAGTTTCTGTTTCCTCAGAGTTAAACTATTTCTTAAAAGTATGACTTAGGAAGAGAATTCCTCTCTACTGCCTAGGATAACTTACTTTGGTTTACAGTTAAGAAACTGTGAAATAGCAGGTCCAGTTAGAAGCCTATCCTGATAAGCCAAGAGCCTGTGTAAGAGTCACTAACTCTGTTGGATGGATCTTGAGTGGAGGGGACCATATGTGTGCATGTGCATGTGTTTATATACTTCTCTGTTGGTTGGAGTTAATTTATTCTTAATTTTCAAAACTGTCTTCATTGGTGATTTAATTAAATTTTCCCTTTGCTGTGAAAACCTTTATGAGTTTTGTTGGCTTTTCATGGTTGACCATCCATAAAGCAGAGTATTATTCCCTCACTGAAGTGTTCCCCAGCGGTTGAGTATAAGCTTGAGAGAGCCTTCAGCGGAGCTGCTGTATCCTTGCCATGAAAATGCCAAGAGACATGGTCCAAAGACTCCATGTCTCTCCCTAGTGGACAAAACAAGTGCCTTATTTGGATATAAGCCCTGATAACAATCAGGAGCTAACTGTTAATTTTCTGTGCTCTACACAAACCTTAAGAAGAGAATTCAGAAGGTTAATAGAAGACTCTACATATACATAATCCCCAAGAAATGCAGATTTTTGTTAATTTACACTTCAGAATTATTTTTTTAATACTAAAATAGAAGACAGCTCACAAGGTGTGAATCATGTTTAACTATCCCATCCTTCACCTCACCCCCAAAGCCCCAAAGTGAAAGTTACTCAGTCATGTCCAACTCTTTGCGACCCCATGGCCTATATAGTCCATGCAGTTCTCCAGGCCAGAGTACTGGAGTGGGTAGCCTTTCCCTTCTCCAGGGGATCTTCACAAAAAATTGGGAGGTAAAATCACAAATGGAAACAAGATCTCTTTGTTCCTAGACTTAGGTTCCTTTTCTAGTTATTTATGGTTGTGAGTGAAGTGATAGTCTCTCAGTCATGTCTGACTCTTTGTGACTCCATGGAATATACATGGAATGCTCCAGGCCAGAGTACAGGAGTGGGTAGCCTTTCCCTTTTCCAGGGGATCTTCCCAATCCAGGGATCGAACCCAGGTCTCTGGCACTACAGGCGGATTCTTTACCAGCTGAGCTACAAGGGAAGCCCATGTATGGTTGTATGATTTACTAAAAACTTATAAATTGTTTTTCCCAAGGATGTGAGTACAAGCAAGTCAATGTCAGAAAAGTAAGGCAGGTAGTTTTACCTAATTATGTAATTTAAATTAACTAGACATGTTGGGGTAAAATAAGGAAATATTTAAAATTACAAGCAAACTAAAAAAAAAACCTGCAAAACCTAAAAAAAGCACTAGATTACTAACTACAATTATTTGCCAACATGAGATTAGATAAGAATTCACTGTAGTTGAAGTTGAGTTTGTTTTTAAAAATTGATTTATGGAGTTGAGTATGAGGTACCATTTCACACCAGTCAGAATGGCTGCAATCCAAAAGTCTATAAGCAATAAATGCTGGAGAGGGTGTGGAGAAGAGGGACCCCTCTTACACTGTTGGTGGGAATGCAAACTAGTACAGCCACTATGGAGAACAGTGTGGAGATTCCTTAAAAAACTGGAAATAGAACTGCCTTATGATCCAGCAATCCCACTGCTGGGCATACACACTGAGGAAACCAGAAGGGAAAGAGACACGTGTACCCCAATGTTCATCGCAGCACTGTTTATAATAGCCAGGACATGGAAGCAACCTAGATGTCCATCAGCAGATGAATGGATAAGAAAGCTGTGGTACATGTACACAATGGAGTATTACTCAGCCATTAAAAAGAATACATTTGAATCAGTTCTAATGAGGTGGATGAAACTGGAGCCTATTATACAGAGTGAAGTAAGCCAGAAGGAAAAGCACCAATACAGTATACTAACGCATATATATGGAATTTAGAAAGATGGTAACAATAACCCTGTGTACGAGACAGCAAAAGAGACATTGATGTATAGAACAGTCTTATGGACTCTGTTGCAGAGGGAGAGGGTGGGAAGATTTGGGAGAATGGCATTGAAACATGTATAATATCATGTATGAAAACGAGTTGCCAGTCCAGGTTCGATGTACGATACTGGATGCTTGGGGCTAGTGCACTGGGACAACCCAGAGGGATGGTATGGGGAGGGAGGAGGGAGGAGGGTTCAGGATGGGGAACACATGTATACCTGTGGCGGATTCATTTTGATATTTGGCAAAACTAACACAATTTGTAAAGTTAAAAATAAAATTTAAAATAATTTAAAAAATAAATAAATAAAAATTGATTTATGATTAACAAAAGGAAGAATTACTTCATATCATGAAATTCCACTTTCATTTCAAAAAATAGAAGTATTTTATTGGGTTAGACAGTTTAAATACCTAGATCCTTATATATATTTTTGAGTTCAATAAATGTAGGTGTGAGAGAATGAGGACTTGCTGTGTCTCAGCACTGCTGTCTTTTTTGGTGACCATAGAGGTCTTCACAAGTTCAGATCACCCCCTGGATACCATGCATACCTACACTGAGAGTAGGTGTTTAAATAACACGTGTTTAGGTTATATCTGCAATGTTGTGATTACCTATACATTTATTTCATTTTGTTTTCCACTACATCTTTGTGAGATGGGTGTTATATTTTTTATTAAAGATGATGAATCTAAGACTCAAATGATTTAACCAGGAGCAAGAATAGAGCTTTTTCCTTTAAAAAAAAAAAAAAAACTTTTGCAGCATATAGTTTAGAAAAGCGTGGTAATGGGTTAGAGCCTTCAGGGTTGCTAAAGGCCTATTACTCTCTTCCTCTTGTAAGTGGACCAGTATGCAAGGAGGCAGAGGAAGCATTGCTCTGCAGCCAGGATCCCCTCTTACATTCCCCACAATGGAACAATCTGAAAGAAACTGGGACTTTCTTCCAGGGTTCATCCCAAGATGCTCTCTGATTAAAGGTGGATCATAATGGCCTAATCCATAGTACTGTTAAAAGAATGGCTGCAGAGCTAGAGGCCTAACAACAATTTCTGACAATTACTATTTCTAAGTTGCACTAACTGTACAACTTAGAAATAATTCCTGTTTCTAAGTTCCACTAATATAACTTCAGTGAAATACAGGGATCTTACCTATGTGACCTTTCAGGAATAATAGGGTTTGAAAGAACAGACTTTAGTTGCAGAGGAATGATATGTCCTCCAACTTCTAAACATTACATTGTAGCCCCTTTTACCTGTTACATTATTCCTGCTACATTCTCTAAATACTTCAAAGGTCTACTTTTTGTTGCAGAACACCAATTTTAATAGTTGTGAATTAAGGTATCATTGATTTTTCACATTGGAAGTATAAATGTAGCAGAGAACTTTAAACAGTAAGAGATAATGATTGATTTATATTGCTAAAATTTACTGTAAATATTTTAGATTTGTCAGTGTCATCCTTTCTTCTGAAATTTACTCAAATGCAAATTATTCAGGAAGCTCCTATCCACAATTGATTTACTTAATTTGTAGTTTAACTGTTAGAGAAAAATTGCATTCATTTAATTTGCTTTATTGGGCATCCATCACAGAATCAAATAGGTGCCTTAAAATACCTTTTGTTGTGGGCTCTCACCCCTTCCTGGTACTGATAGCACTCCAGTAGCTGTCAAGTGTTAGAAGGGATCCCTGATGATTCCTTTTCTGCATTTCTGAAACCCCAGAGCTCATTTTCATACATTTATTTCATTCTATAACCTTGACCTGATCTGACAAAAAGCTACATATAGTCTTTACTTACCGTCTAAGTTTGAATATATCTAAGCTTCATTGAAGAAACAGTAATATATTTATTTATGAGATGCTGCCACAGACCGTGCTGGGTGTGGAGGGAGAATTAAAATACATATGTACTGGGTTTCTTGAAAAATTTTGGAATCTGCATTTATGTAATCCGCAGGGCTTGTGGTAAAAGATTGGAATGGAGAACTATTTTCTTCCAAAGGGCTTTCTTCCTCAGTCACCTGTTGCCTCATAACAGCCTAGAAGGAAAATTGAAAGACTCAAGAAGAAGGCCCTATGGACACCCCTACCTCTTACTTTACCCATTAGAACCAGGTTTATATACTTTTTACTCCAAAGTCTCATATTTAAATCTACTTCAATTCAGGGATGTTTTAATTAATCCTCACTAGTGGCAGCTTCAGTTATAAACAGGAAATTACTGTGCAGTGAGTGATGGAAAAAATGTAGAGTGAGTGATTCCTGTCTATAACAAGTATATCATCGTTTTTAAGAAACCAGAAACTTACTCATTAAAAATACCAGAAATGAGTTAATCTATAAATGTAGACAATTATAAGACATTTTGTAAGAGTCTCTTGCTTTACCAGAAGTCAGTGGCTAGGCTTCTGGGGGATGCATTGGCAGTCACGGGAAAGATGGGGTGATGTTGAGTCAGCTGTGAAAAATGGTTAAATGCTGGTTACAGAAAGGAGACTGGGAGGGATATTTTGGATATTGAAGTGTGAGAGCAGAGGACAGAGGCTAGTAATGCCAATGCAGTCAGTGGGTGTTTGGGCAACTGGGAGCAGACCCATTTGGCTGGAGAGTCCAGAACTTCATGAGAAACAGAAATATTGTAGAAACTTCAGACTTCCTCAGAGTACCTGCTGTCCTCATTTGTTGACCACCCATACATGTTGTCTGAGTTCCTCTATATGCGCTGGACTTATGATGATAGTGATGACCACTTAACTTATGTAAGCGCTCATCACTGTTCTACTCAGAAGCATTTATAAAATACACTAATAACAGTCATCTTGGCTCTTCTGGCTTAGATTCCAAGCAGAACAAGCAGTGTAAACAGTGGTCATGCTTAGATACACAGATACACACACACAGACGTACACATTCACCTCTTAATGGTTCTTCAAGCTGCCATCAATGGCTTAGATGTTCTTTCTTACCAAGTTAAATATTTTTAGACAGTCTGTTGAAATAATATATAAAAAACTTATATAAGATTGGATTTTCCATTGTTTATACACTTATTCTCAAATAAGCTAGCAATTAAAAGAGAGAGAGAGAGAGAATCCTAAAGTGTCCTAGCAATTCCTTCATTTCAATCTGTTTACAAGTATCCCTATTAAAAGTAAGACCAGAATAGGGGCAGCAATGAACTATCACGTAAATAACACAATTACTTTGTACTTGCTGTTTTAATTTTTTAGTGCAGCAGAAAATTTACTCAAACCCAAAAGTCAGTTATTATAAAATGGATGTAATGAAAGAGGTATTCAGATGCATACCCTTCTGTAAATAGCAATGCTTCAGAGTTTAAAAGTCAGACTTCTCAGCAAGGTCAACTTCAGTACTGTCCTGGTTTGGATAGATCGGGAGGAGATGAATATTTTAGAGTAAACCAGGAAGATGTAATTTACCATTTCTATACTTGTAAAGATTGTAATTAGCCATTTATTTTGTAATTTATTTCACCTTAAAACTTGGTCCTCAAAATACCTCGGCATATGAAGAAACAGTGATATTCTTTAGCTCTTTCCCACCTAATTTACTACATGTTTTCTTTTTATAAGCTTACTAGCAATTGTCCTGATTTCTGTAGTATGGGAACAGGATGTTACATGGATGTTTGATTTTGAGACAGTTGGGGGAGATCCAAGGTATTTGATCATTCTGTGTAGGAAGATTATGTATTGTAGACCTGCTTATAATACGCTTCCACCTGTCCTGTGTGCCAAGTTTGTGTCTGTCCCTGGAGGGGACATATCTAGCCGTAGACCACCAAGGCATGATGGTCGTTCCCTAAACTCCATACCTAAGTCACTGGGTAAAATGCCATATAATATCACATGAACTCATCCTGAATACTTTCAAAGCTCAAATACTTTGATGTTTATTAAAGAAACATACTATTGTTGCTACTTTAATGTGCAGACATCTCATCTTTATGTTATTAATTTGCACAAGATAGAAATATGCATTCTACATGATAGTGAAATCATCCCAGAATAGCTAAAAGATGAAAATATACTTTCACCAAATTAATGAAAAGACAATGGTAGAAGCTTATGTGCAAGAGTTAAGGGACTTCCCTGGTGGTCCAGTAGTTACGACTTCACCTTCCAGTGTGTGATGGAAGCAAGTTTGATCCCTGATCAAGGAGCTAAGAACCTTCATACATCACAGCTAAAACAAGCAAACTAACACCCTGCAAGAGCAACATTGCAACAAATTAAATAAAGACTTTAAAAATGGTATGCATAAAAAAGCATTAAAAAGAGTTAAATTTGTGTAAATTTGTTCAGAAAGTATGATTGCCTTGCCTCTTTGGGGGTGCTTTTCTGAAATGACAACCGCAAAGCATCCAGTCTGTGCTGTCACTGAGATGAATCTCAGAGTAAATACCTTCCTTCTCCTAGGGTGAGGCTGGGTTATCTCAGTTCCCTGATTGGCTCAAGAGAGTGGATTTTGTCTGATGGTTCTGTCTGCCAGTTCCAGACACTGAGGAAACTATGAATTTCTGGCACTGAACACTTGATGGTGATGGGGGTGCCACTGGAAGTGGTAAACAGACGGAAAGAGGAAATTCAGAGTAAGTGGTGGATACAGCTCCCAGCTCTTCAAGAGATAGTAACATGTTTTTACTTAATAACATTTTGAAAGTATCCACTTCCTTAGGATTCCAGTACAGATGTTAGTTGGAATATTTTAGGAACTTTTGATCAGATACCATATTTCAAAGCAGAGGAAGTTTTGCTGACTAAATCTGGAAGGAAGGATTTAACACTAAATAGATAACTCAACCAATATGTACATGAATAAAGAATTAGAGAATACATTATCTAAACATATCTACACATATCCAGGTACATTATCCATACAAATCTACATGCAGGTACTGAGATGATCTATTTTTAAAGTGATTTTCATATTTCTATCTCAGGACTTGAAAAACTGTAATTATAGAAAATGAAGCTATATTTAAGTGCTGATATATTTCTTCAGTTATAGGATGCAATTTTAAAATTTAATGTAATTTTCTTCACAGCAGTTTTCCATTCTCATTCTAATTTATTTTTCTAGTAAAAGGGCTATGCTTATTTTAGGGGGTCAGAAACAAGATTAAAATAACATTACTTTTTAGATATTCTTTTATAAGGAGAGGCAGTGTTCATGAAATTAATAATATTTTTGCTTCCAGTCTGCTTAAATACTTGAAATGGGTGAAAATTTTCTTTCAAAAAAACAAACAAACAAAAAAAAACGTGGTGTTTTAGAAAGATTCTCCAATATGAGTTGGTGCCACTTGGAGACAGGCAATGCTTACTCCCTCCTGGGACTGACTGGGAGAAGGACAAGTAGGCCATTTATCACCTCTTCAGCCAACTGGCGCTCAGAGGTTTAATACCTTTTTCGGAGATGACAAAAATAATTACCTTATTTAAAAAGAAGTGTTGGTGATAGCCCTGTAACCTTTCCTCAAGAAAATAGTGCATTTTTTCTCTTCCTTGTTTATGTTTAAATGGAGTCTTTTCTTCCTCCCAATATCAAACCATCTCCTCTGCAAGTCCGAACAAAAATGGATGAGATTGGCAAATTACATTAGACCAAAATAGTAAAGAAAAGGATCTTGATTTTCTTTTAATTGGAATGACCACCCAGGTGCCATGAATTATATGATTAAATTCCTATAACCTGTAAAACAGATTATTTCCTCTTACTCAAAGTTCCTTGGAAATCGTTAATATCAAATACCAAATGTGAAGCTGTTTCAAACCACTGTGGTTTACTTTACTACAATAGCATTGCCCACATGGAATATTTTTAATTCCTTCTTTTTGTTTGTGTCTGTTGTTTGTATTTAGTTACTTTATCCTTTTGAAAGTCTTCTTCCCAGTTTATGTTTGGAAAAATGGAGCACTTATGTAGATACATGTTTGCTTATGGGTCATGACATTTATGACTTCCCTAAAAAACAAACTAATTCTTGTGTCTCAGAGCCAAAATTTTAGTTTTGGGCTGATAGTGATTCACTGTTTGTTCTCTTTGAATCCTAAGTCTTTTAATTTGGATGTCCATCCATTCCAAATTAGAATTTTATCAAGGTCAAGATTATTCATGAGTCATAACCACTACACTTAAAGTTGGGTAATTGGAAGCTGCTTTAGATACACAGATTAAGCAAATAATGATGTCATAAATTAGTGCAAATGATTTCCCCCCCTAAACATTGGTAGCAGTGAGGCCTACTTGTTGGAGACCTATTCAGTGTTGCTTTAGGAATACAGGCTCTTGGGTCACAGCGACATGAGCATAGCATACAGTTGGACCCCTGCCTCTGACCCCCGGCGTCTGAATCACAGTTGAGGAGTCAGTCCTACTAGGTGGTTGGATACAGGAGAGCCAACTGTTCTATGCTGTTTATAGAATAAGGACTTGAGCACCTGTGGATTTTGGTGTTTGTGAGGGAGCTGGAGCCACGCCCCCAGATACCAGGGGATGGCTATGGGTAGTTACATTACTGTCACATGGCATACCATGGCACGTAACTTACTGAATTCAGGATGAAGGCATTTGGAATCGGGGTTACCTTTTTGTATCATGCTTCTTGACAGTACAGGCTCTTCTGTAATCAATGGGGATAGTCACACTAGGGACCCTCAAGCTTCCTCTATCAGAAAACACTGAGATTTTAATTTTGCCTTCATATGTCAGTTTTTTAAAATTACAGTTTCCCTTAATGTTGATGTTCACTTTCTGACACCTCTGTAGTGACAAGAGGAGGAGATTCATGTACCTGATTTGCTCTCCTCCTCTTAGGGCTGAATGTGGGTTTCCTCCTCCCAGGACTGAAACTCAGACTGGCGTAAATTTAATTTTCTCTTCAACATTGGAATGGTAACTCATAAACTAAGAGATGTGCTAGTGAAGTGAAAGGGGCTCAGTCATGTCTGACTTTTTGCAACCCCGTGGACTATACAGTCCATGGAAATCACCAGGTCAGAATACTGGAGTGGGTAGCCTTTACTTTCTCCAGGGGATTTTCCAAACCCAGGAATTGAACCCAGGCCTCCTGCATTGCAGGCAAATTCTTTACCATCTGAGCCACAGGGGAAACCCAAGAATACTGGAGTGGGTAGCCTATTCCTTCTCCAGCAGATCTTCCCAACCCAAGAATCGAACATGGGTCTCCTGTATTGCAGGCAGATTCTTTACCAACTGCATTGTCAGGGAAGCCAAGGGATGTGCTAACGTGATATTAAATCAAACATTAAATCTGTGACACTCAGATGAAGCGTACGCTCCACCATGTGCATTGCTGTGTGGCATGTGCTTAGTGAATGGGTTATAATTGAGTTTTAATAGGCAGCTCCGAAAACTGCCAGCCTGTCAGGTGCCATTAGTCTGCACATCAAGAGTTCCCATTAAATATACTTATGTTTAAAACTTTTCAGTTTTTAATAAATTCTCACCAAGACATGATTATGGATTTCAGTGTGTGCTACTATGAGTTTCATTGGGACCTAATGGTATATAAATCTCTGAAGCTATATGATTTTTACCATAGTTCACTGGAACATTGCAATCTAATCATATTTAGGTTCAGTCTTTTTTCAGAACAGTTTCTGTTTTGCTAAAACTAAACTATTATCACTTTGTTCATTAAATCCATTTTTTAAAACTATCTAGGTGCTTTCCTTTCCCAAGGATGTGATCTGTTGTGTCCTATGTACAGTAGAAAAAAATGTACAGTAACTCCACGATCGTGATCTTGAAGGTCAAAAAGACTCCTGATCTAGAAATCAGTATTCACTCCAAAGCATCCAGTTTGATGACATGCCCTTGGGTGCTGATAGATATGATAACACTAAAGTTTCAGACTTGCGTTACATACCCTTCAATGTAAATTACACATTCTTTTTTTTCCATTTCTTCCATATTTTTACTCATATGATATTTTGCACATAAATATTTTTGAACACACTATAAACAACTATTGCTCATTACAAAAATAAATGCCCACCACTGTCAGGAGTTATTCATTGTTTATACCACTTTGTGGTGGTGGTGATAGTGTCATTCATTCACCAAGTTGTGTCCGACTCCGCGATCCCATGGACTGCGGCTCACCAGGCTTCCCTGTCCCTCACCATCTCCCAGAGTTTGCCCAAGTTCATGTCCATTGAATTGGTGATGCCATCCAACCATCCCATCCTCTGTGATATATCCACCTTGTGGTACAGTATATAAATTTCATGCTACAAAGAACAGTGACGTCAGATTTTCTTAGAGTAGACTTAAATTTTTTTTTTCAAAATCAGATTCTACAGTCTCTATTGTCATTTTACCTCAATACATCTTCCCACTATTTTGATGCATAAATTATGCTTTTATATTATGGTGGTTTCAATTTTAATATAATATTGCTAGCTTATGGCTTGATAAACATATTGCACCCATAAATATAGAAATTCACAGTGTGTGTGTATGTGTGTGGTGTGTGTGTATATCTATGGCATTTAGTGTGAAGAACCAGAATTTTTTCCATACTCATCAGTTTTTTTGTTTATGTTTCTGGTGGTAGGGAAGGAAGTCAGTCTTTGCCAACATGTAAAATGTATAATAATTTTGTCAAGCTAACTCATTTCATTGCTACAATTTGAAATCAGGAAGTTGTGGGGGATTGATCTAGAGTTTATGAGGAGAAAGAATATGTGAAAATGAGGCACTCTTGGGGAATTGATAAGGTGAGTTACTGTGTGTGTAGAGAAGAGGGTGTTTTGGATCAGAGAAAAATTTTGCAGCAGAGAGTTGAAGCATGGTTAAAATACATTTGAGTTATGTTTAGTTATCAAAACCTGACTGCAGTGAGACTGATAATTAAAAGATGGACATAGTTTATAATAGCCCTTGTAAATCTTTAGATGTTCAACAAAATGACTTGCTCTTGAGGCCAGATGATTTAATCAAAATTATTTAATTAGGTAATTCCTGCTTAATCAACATTTGATTATAATAAATGTCATAGGACTAAATAATTTGGGATTGCAGGTTCTTATTGCTGGAGAAAGAATAAATTTTTTCATTTATTATTAAGGGACAGTTTTCCCTCCAGTAGCATTTTTGTCTCTTGAATAATAGAATAACAGAAGAGGGTCTTTTTTTTTTAGAAGAGGGTCTTATTATTTTATTTTTTCCCTAAATATATTTTTTCTTTACTTTTGGCATTATCTTTATTGCTTCCAATTATGACTGTGAGCAAATTGCAATAGAAATGCTTTGTAACTTCTAGCTTGGTTTAGTCATCAACGCTCACCAGCAAACGCATGTATTGTGAGAAAACTGAGTTAGCCACAACTAGACCATCAGCGGCACCCCACTCCAGTACTCTTGCCTGGAAAATCCATGGACGGAGGAGCCTGGTAGGCTGCGGTCCATGGGGTCGCGAAGAGTCAGACACACGACTGAGCAACTTCACTTTCATTTTTCACTTTCCTGCATTGGAGAAGGAAATGGCAACCCACTCCAGTGTTCTTGCCTGGAGAATCCCAGGGACAGCGGAGCCTGGTGGGCTGCCGTCTACGGGGTCGCACAGAGTTGGACACGACTGAAGCGACTTAGCAGCAGCAGCAGACCATCAACACGTGAAGACACAATGTCTTCTGTTCCCCAGGCGCCATTTTGTGCCTATTCGTGCATTATTCTGTTTAAAGTTCAATATTTTGCTGATTATAATTGTAGGCAAAGTGAAAATCTATTTCATTTTGAATTACAAATAGAAAAGACATCAAGTTCTTAGATCTAAAGACTTATTTAGACTATGATTATAACTTAAAGCAAGATGAGCTAAAGAAGTAGATTTCTGGGCACATTTTGACTACAAAATATATATACTTTATGTATACCAAGAGTAGCTTTTATCTGTATCTGTCACTTTCTAAGATTCATTAATTTGTTCATCAAGCAGTTATTGCTTTCTGTGTATTAAATAAAGTCTAAGGAAAACAATTCTATAAAATTTCAAAGTATAAACTATTTCATATCATTACAAGTTTTATGTGTGTATAATAGTGACTTGTTTTTTGACAAATATAGACAAGAAATTAGACTTCTGTGAAAAGTGACAACTAGTTATCTATTACAGTGCCCATACAGTGCCTTTTAAAATTCAGTGAATTTAAAACACCTCCTGTCCAGTAATGCCAAATAATAAGTAGCAAAGTATGGCATATTTTTTAATGAAATGAACAATACTGTGTTGTCCACAGTTAGAGACTAATTAAAGTACATAATCTGATAATTCCAAATAGTAACACTTTATGAAACTTATAACAACAAATCCAAGTTGTTCACTTTGATATATTAAAAAAAAGACAAAGTAAAACAAAATATGATAAAACCCAGATAAAAATAACCTAATGACAGTACTAATCACTGGATCATAGCATCGAGTTTTACTTACTACCAGTCCTTTATCCAGGGCTTGATTCAGGGGCTCAGGATCAGGCAGGGGTGATCTTCTCTGTCTTGCTTCTTTCCTTTCCCTCTTGCTGCAGCTCTTGGAAGACTGGTCTGTACGTGGCCTCCACAGTATCTATGAAACATGGCAGGGGGCATAAGTACAGCTCTTTTCTCCTCTCAGACTTGATCATTATGCCTAGGCCCTGCTGCTGCTTATTCATTTTCTTCGTGTCATTCAAATGCTTAACTGGAAATTTTAAATGTAGTTGTGACCCAACTGCGTTTGAGGTCTCCTGTATCCAGTTTAAAAAAGTTTTTTTCCCCAGCTCTCTTGGCAGCTGGCACACCCTAGCCAATTGGCCAATGAAATCCAGAAGACAGAAGCTAGTGCGGATTTAAGGGAAAACTTTCGCTTTTGTAATAAGGTACTGCCTGTCTTCCCGTTTTATTTTCTCCCCTGGAAATCAGAAAATCCCTTATAATTAAAAAATTATATTTATCAAAAGAACACTTTCAAGTGGACTGAAATTTTTATAATTATTAATATGAGCTTGTGGCTATGGAGGGACTTTATAAATTTCTTGTTGTTGAGTTGCTGTTATCAACTTGTGTTCTTAATCTGTTGATTCAAAATAATCTGTATTTTGTATCTAACAATCTTTGCCTTGCTGATGGATTCTTTTAAAATGTTATGCTTATGTTTTGTACAAAGTTTAAGAAGCCGTATTTATTAACCACATTCCAAATAAAAAAACATTCTGTTAAGAAGGCTTTATCTTTTGTCCCTTCTTGCTGTTAAAAGTGTAATACGTTGAGAATGACCACAGACCAACACTAAGTGTTTGGATAGTGGTAACTGGAGGAAACACAGGGAGAAAGAGGATTCTCAAAAGATCTAGAGAGAGAGGAAGTTAGAGATGAGAAGTCTCAGAACTGACAGAAAAAAATGTGCAACCAAGAATATATTCTCCTGTCTTCAGATTAATGAATAAACACCTAGACTATTTAAAAGTTGTATTTAATTCTAGGCTTTTACAAGCCTGAATTTGTCATCATAGCATCAAGATGGGAAATTAAGAAAGAATGCTAATTTAAATTTAAAACAGCTGGAAATACAATACATGGTATGTATGATAATCTTCTCATCTAGCAACAAGTGCTTACTGATGCCACATGAGCTATTTTAACTGCAATTATAAATCTCAGTGGAATGTGTAGAGGTGACTGGCTAACAGAGTACTGGTTCTTAAATACTCTGTCCAACACAAACTTTAATTGATGCAGCCCCTTTAATACTAATGAAGAGTTTCACGTTAACCTTTGGGAGGAAAATTCACCATCAAATAATAAACAAGGCATATATAACCTTATTTTAGGAGAAGGCAGTGGCACCCCACTCCAGTACTCTTGCCTGGAGAATTCCATGGATGGAGGAGCCTGGTGGGCTGCCGTCCATGGGGTTGCTGTGAGTTGGACACGACTGAGCGACTTCCCTTTCACTTTCGTGCATTGGAGAAGGAAATGGCAACCCACTCCAGTGTTCTTGCCTGGAAAATCCCAGGGACGGGGAAGCCTGGTGGGCTGCTGTCTATAGGGTCACACAGAGTCGGACACGACTAAAGTGACTTAGCAGCAGCAGCAGCAACCTTATTTTAAGTTGCTTATCTTAATAGTTTATTTATAAACACAGTTTTCTTTCAGTTAGATATATCTTTTTTTCCTCAGCTACAAGATTTTGGAGCTGTAGTAATCTGGAATGATTAAAGATTTTATACTTGACAAGTCTTCTCCCCGAGGGTTACTTGCTTCCCTCAGAGCTGTGGATTTATCATGCTCAACCCCAGGATAAATGTCTTAAATTCTCTTCTGCCACATTATTTTCCATATGGTGGATTGTTAGATTCTCTGTTGGTGAACAGTATTCCTACAGTACACTCCTCCTGCCCAAGGCTCTTTGACTATCAGTCAGTCAATCAATCAGTTCAGTCGCTCAGTCGTGTCCAACTCTTTGCGACCCCATGGACTGCAACACTCCAGGCCTCCCTGTCCATTGCCAACTCCAGAAGTTTTACTCAAACTCATGTCCATTGAGTCTGTGATGCCTTCAAACCATCTCATCCTCTGTCATCCCCTTCTCCTCCTGCCTTCAATCTTTCCCATCATCAGGGTCTTCTCCAATGAGTCGGCTCTTTGCATCAGGTGGCCAAAGTATTGGAGTTTCAGATTCAGCATCAGTCTTTCAAGTGAACACCCAGGACTGATCTTTAGGATGGACTGGTTGGATCTCCTTGAGATCCAAGGGACTCTCAAGAGTCTTCTCCAACACCACAGTTCAAAAGCATCAATTCTTTGGTGCTCAGCTTTCTTCATGGTTCAACTCTCACATCCATACATGACCACTGGAAAAACCATAGCTTTGACTAGATGAACTTTTGTTGGCAAAGTAATGTCTGCTTTTTAATATGCTGTCTAGGTTGGTCATAACTTTTCTTCCAAAGAGCAAGCATCTTTTAATTTCATGGCTGCAGTCACCATCTGCAGTGATTTTGGAGCCCCCAAAAATAAAATCTGTCACTGTTTCTACTGTTTCCTCATCTATTTGCTATGAAGTGTTGGGACCGGATGCCTTGAGCTTAGTTTTCTGAATGTTGAGTTTTAAGCCAGCTTTTTAACTCTCCTCTTTAACTTTTATCAAGAGGCTCTTTAGTTCTTCTTCGCTTTCTGCTGTAAGGGTGATGTCATCTGCACATCTGAGGTTGTCTTTGACCATATCGGTTCTTGAAACTTGATCAATCATGGTTTGGTACTGAGGCACTGAGCAATCTAGAGAATACAAATCAAGACATGTCATGTGCAAGAAGCAATGTTAAGTAAAACAATATGTCCTAATGTATTCCTTTAAGACATAATCTGGACTGTGAAGTATATATAATTTTATATACAGCATTTATGTGAGATCATTTTGATTTCTAGAATTGGTCATATTTTTTTCATTTTTGGACTCTGATATTTAAATTTTCTGTTTCATATTGTGTTTTACATGCCGTAGCCATTTTACATAAGCAAAGATAATTTTTTTGCAATGAAAGTAAGTGTTCTGTAAACTCCTCACATGTAGACTACTGGGTATAACCAAATACAGTTAAGTCATAAGCACTCTTCTGAAATAATTCTTTGACTTCAGCTTCTGAAGTTATTAGTACCTATGTATAATTTTCTATCATATTTTAAAATCCAACACACACACACATATATATACAATGAAATATTACCCAGCGATAAAAGGAATGGCATAATGCCATTTGCAGCAACATGGATGTACCTAGAGATTATGAAATGAAGTAAGCCAGAGAAAGACAAATAGCATGATATAACTTATATGTGGAATCTAAAAAGATGATATAAATTAACTGATTTACAAAACAGGAACAGACTCACAGACTTTGAAAACAAACTTATGGTTACCAAATGGGAAAGGTGGTAGAGGGGAAGGATAAATTAGGAATTTGGGATTACCATACACACACTCCTAGATATAAAACAGATAAACAAACAAGGACCTACTGTTTGGCAGAGGGAACTCTACTCAATATTCTGTAATAACCTATATGGGAAAAGAATCTGAAAAATAATGGATATATATGTGTGTATATAACTGAACCACTTTGTTGTACATCTGAAACTAACACAACATTGTAAATCAACTATACCTGAATACAAAATTTAAAAATAAAATCTAACATGCATTTAGCTAATTTTTCACAATTATTGCTGTTTGATAATTCAGAATATCAGAATTGTTACTTAATATGCAATTTCATTCTATTCAAACTTATATGCTAAATTAGCCAAGAATTGCAAATAATGGCATGTCTTAAATCACCTGTATATAATATGTATCAATTTTATTTTAAAAGGCACTGACATTTATTCAGTAGTCCAAATAAATTATGTCTTCATAAGTGAATTTTCTGGACTCCTGAAAGTTAGCATTTATAAGTATAGTAAGTCAAGTTTATTGTGTTGATAAAATTATACATAACTTCATCTTAATGATTCATTTATAATCAAACAAAATTTATTGCATGTTGCCTCTTCTCTTCCTGCCACCATTGTTTACCACCTCTGCTATGTGAAATTGCTTTTGCACTTTTTACAAATTTGCATTTATTCTTCTCTCTTTTGTCCCCTTTCCCCAAGGCTTCTCCTATACTTTTGTCCTTTGATGCTAGAGAAATGTTTGTTTTTTATAGCTATGGCCTCATCATAAAATAATGTCATTTCAGCGTTGGTGATCTCACCAACTACTTAGAGAATATCATTTAAAATGGGGTTTAACTGTATGAAACAAGAATCTAACCTCAGTGCTTAAGCAAGTTTGAGTTTATTTTTCATGCCAATGGGCAGTTAAGGGCTGGTGCCACGTGCAACTCTCTTAGGTTATCAGTGTCCCAGGCTCTCCCACATTTTCTCCCCCAAAGTTGCAACAAGACTGATTCCTCTATCACATTATGTCAGATCTTGAGGAAGGAGGAACTAGGAGATAGAAGTCTGGTGCCTTAATAACGAAGCTTTCTTAAATCTAGAAGATTTGCACTTACTCTTATTGGACAAAACTGCCTTATGGGCATCCCCAGCTGCAAGAGAAACCAAAAAGTAAAACAGGCAACTTCAAACAAGATTGAAATCCCATTTTATGGAAGAAAAGGAAAATGGATTTTGAGTAGCATTGTTTGGTTTGTAACATTGTATCAGTATAATTTCTAATTTTGATTTCTTTTTCCCATACTATCTCACTTTTTTTCTCATGCTTGCAAACTTGGTGGCTTCCTTGTACATACTCATGTGAATGACTACTGTTTTTGAAGGATTGAATTTTAAGTTATATGAGTGTTATCATATAAGACCTTTCAACCGTGCAAAACATTTAAAGTTTAATTTGGAGAAAGACTTCTTACACGAAACATTTATAGAAAATGAGAATTTAAACTTGCTAATTTTCTTGTATCAAAAGTAGATGTAGTAACAGAAAGGGAAAACTTGAGAAAATTAGCAAGTTTAAAATGTCTTCACATTGTCAATAAAACACCAGGCACAGATTCAGCTGTGTTGTCCTCACAAAGGAACACAGGGATCACTTCTCCCTGGTGGAGTGTCCACAGTGTCATGACCAAGGTACAAGAATCTTCTTCATGTGTGGTCTAGTTTCTGCCTGCCCTTCTTCATGTGTCTTACACATTTACTAAGAAGGAGAACAGGAAACATAAGCTCATAAGCATGTATTTAGTGCATTTCTGATGCTAATGAAAACTTAGGGTGCATTTCTCTGTTTTTTTCTCTTTAGCTTTAATAGTTCACCCCACTGATTTTGTTATTCAAATTTGTAATTCTTTTAAGTGTTAAACACATTTTTTTTTTCATAAGCAGACCATGTATCAAATGTAATGGGAATTTGACATGAAAAGATATTTCAAACAGAGAAGAAAACAACTATTATAAGAATGTTTGAAGTTTGAGTATTTACCTTGTTTAATTTCCATAAATCATCATCTGATACACTGATAATAAGATACATCTGATACATCTGATAACAATATTGGACAAGTTTGTATTATTTTAAACTTTTCCCCCTGCAACTGGATTATTTATCCTTAATGTTTTGAATTAGTCTTCTTAATCTGCCTTAGGGGCAATCATCATACATGATGATGTTTCAAAGTAGTCCATATTAGAATTTAATTGTTTCATTCCAAACACTGATTCTTGTTTTGGGGGGTTTTTTACTAAATTTCCTTGAGAGAAGTAAGTTTTGCAAATTCCTTGGTTATTTGCACTTTCATTTGGATGAAAGATGAAAGTGTGTTGCACTAGGGCAGAGGGGATGAAGGAAGGGGTATTCTCATGGGTGCCTCAGAAGCCCGTCATCCTCAGCCACTCTGAGGGCAGAGGAGGGGTGTGGAGAAGATGATCATTTGAAAAAGCCAGTGTTCATCGCAGCACTGTTTATAATAGCCAGGACATGGAAGCAACCTAAATGTCTATCAACAGATGACTGGATAAGAAAGCTGTGGTACATATACACAATGGAGTACTACTCAGCCATTAAGAAGAATACATTTGAATCAGTTCTAATGAGGTGGATGAAACTGGAGCCTATTATACAGAGTGAAGTAAGCCAGAAAGAAAACCACCAATACAGTATACTAACGCATATATATGGAATTTAGAAAGATGGTAACGATAACCCTGTACTCGAGACAGCAAAAGAGACACAGATGTATAGAAGTCTTTTGGACTCTGTGGGAGAGGGAGAGGGTGGGATGATTTGGGAGAATGGCATTGAAACATGTATAATATCATATATGAAATGAATGGCCAGTCCAGGTTCGATGCATGATACAGGATTCTTGGGGCTGGTGCACTGGGACGACCTAGAAGGATGGTACGGGGAGAGGGGTTCAGGATGATCACTTTAAACCAACTCAGGGAACATCTGTTGCTAAAAGAGGAACTCAGTTATTTTTCAGGGGCCATGGGCCAGAAAGCACGATAATCGAAATAGATAATGTCAACATTGACTATATATTAGATACTATTTTATCCTCTTTTTGGAAAGCCTGCATTGAGACTTTATTCCATTCTGCTTCCTCAGGGAAATAGCCTGTTCAGGTCATTGGAAATAACATGTCAGATTTGAAGAGAGACTTCATTTGTAGCCAAAAAACTGCTAAATAAATTTAGAAAATCTGGTGACTAATACTTTAAACTGTTTCCACAATAACAATGTTGGTCATGTTAGGATTTACCATTTTGCATTGGAAGTGACTTGTCAAGTCTGAAAAGAGACTCTGTGGGCAGCCAAATGTACTTGCTAAGTGTGGTTAGAAAAGATTTTTACTAATATAAAGTTTTTTTTAAACATAGCGTATTAATTTTAAGCAATACTACTGATCGAAATCATTAGGTAGCTTCGGTAGCTGTAAGAGAAGTTAATTTGGTGTTGTTCATGTTAACATTTCTAACCATTTCCAGTTTAATGGGAGAAGAGGAATAAGACTCACCTACAAATATTGGAACTTTCAATATTTAGGGTTATCATGAAACAGTATTTCCAGGGAGTGTAGGGCCCATATTTTCTTCCCAGATGGTATGCCTGCTTTGATTATCCTACTTTATTTTATCTTTAGAGAGAGTATAGGGTAGTTGAGCCATCATGGACTTTGGGGTCAGTATAGGATTTGAACTAGCACTGCACTAGGAGGTGTATGATACCAACACTTCTGAGTCAGTTTCTCACCTATAAACTGGGGGAAAGAGTGTATACCATCTAGCTTTGTAAACTCAGGTGAAACACTGCCTCATATTAGCTACTGGTAAAGTATTAGTTCTCTATCCGGGGCCTGTCAAAATTATTAAATCCCTCAGTGTGATCCCCACTCTTACCTTCAGGGTCTTCATCTAAGGTTTGGTGAATCATGTCCACAGATGGAATAAAGTTCATCTGAATATCCGTTTATTAATGTACTATCTGCTAGCTCAATACCTATTTAATTACATATGAATAACACATTGTTCTTTTCAACATAGCACTGACCTCCCCATTGCCAAAGCCAGCGTACAGTGATCAGAACTCCACATTCCATGTTGGTTTACACAATGGTCCATCAGGTGTGGGGCCACAAGAGGAGTCACATGAGAGGCACAGGAAAACAAAGTCTGTCCTACCAGTAGGAAGGGGTCCTGGGGAGGTTCTGGTGAAGAGGCAGAAAGCAGGGGTGAGGGGAAAGCTGAGACCGCAGCCTTTACTGGGACAGAAATGCCATTATTTCTTCCCATATCTCTTCTGCCCTCCAGTCTCTACCCTCCAACTGAATGTCCATTGGTCCTCTCCGCTGTCCCCTCTGTGCCCTGTTCTGTGTGGTCTGTGTCTGTTGCGCTTTTTCTCTAGTTTTCTCAGGATGTTCTCTACTGATCTACATACCAGTTCACTAATCCTCTCTTTTCCCCTAATACTATCAATCCAATCTGTTGAGATCTACTTTCAGTTATTGCATCTTACAGTTTTCAAATGTCAGTTTTTTCAGTAAATTCAGTTTTTTTGATAACATTCTTTATTTTGTCATCCGTTTTCTTAAGCATACTAGTCACCATGTTTTACAGTACCTGTTTCAATATCTGACTTATCTGTGTTTTGATTTGTACTGTCTTTTTTTTTTTTCTAGGTTTCTTTCCTCTTAGTCTTGTTTGTAGTATGGTTGAAATTTTTACTAAGTGTCTCACATTGTACATGAAAAGTTTTAACTGTCATAAAATAGTGTTTTTATCCCACAGAGGGTTTACTTCATCCTCTGATCATCAGGTTGGCTTCCTTTGTGGCTCAGCTGGTAAAGAATCCTCCTGCGATGCGGGAGACCTGGGTTCGATCCCTGGGTTGGGAAGACCCCCTGGAGAAGGGAGCTGCTACCCACTCCAGTGTTCTAGCCTGGAGAATTCCACGGACTGTCGAGTCCGTGGGGTCACCAAGAGTCGGACTCAACTGAGAGACTTTCACTGGGCGCACTGATCATCAGGTAGGTTAGGGACAGACAACTCCAGTCAGAGTGTGATGTGGCTGGAGGCTCGTCTCTAGTCTTTGCAGGGGTCATTCTGCTCCCATTTCCCCACATCCTAGGGAGCTGTATGCAGAAGAACCACGTGAGAGCCCATGGGTTTATACACTCCCTCTTCCTGGCCAAGTCCTAAGCTTCGATTTTGGTTTCCTCAGCACAGTGATACTGATGAAAACATTCTTATTCTTTTCAGATTTTTACATGGCTACTTTGCTTCTTTCCATAAGCAGTTCAAAAATTAAGCCAGTGCCTCAAGAGAAAAGACCATAAGTTTCAGACTTACATCTCTTATCTCACCTTCTCTCCAGGATCTGAGCCCCTCAAATCCTGACTGCAGCCTCAAATGTCACTGTTCTGTCTCTCTAGTCAAAGTAGATATTGTGCCAGACAGACAGAATGCCGCAAGTCTCACTTTTTTTTTTAATAATGTCTTTGTTCTTTGCCTGGATTCTCAAACTTTTTCGCATTCATGGACCGCATGTTACCTGAGGGAGAAAGTAGCCCTTAAAATGTCCATTCACCCCTCTCAGCTATTTTTCCCCCCTGAAAATCTTGGCCACTAAAGCCCAAGTGCCTTCACAGTTTTATCTTCAAGTAGGTATATGTAGTTTTTAATTTTATCTCACATTTTCTAGTTTTCATTTTGTCACAAGCTGTTCCACCATGGTTAGAAGTGGAATTCACTCAGTAAGCCGTCTTGATAATTATCTTGAGGTTAGTATGGCTTAATGACTAAGGGAACAAGGTTTTTGACCATGGTTAGAAGTGGAATTCACTCAGTAAGCCATCTTAATAATTATCGTGAGGTTAGTATGGCTTAATGACTAAAGGAACAAGGTTTTTGATAGGTTCATGGTTTAAATTCTACTTACTGTGTTTGAGATGTTTACCCATTGAAAGTTCAATTTTATCATCTGTAATTTAAAAAACCGACCTTTTTAGATTTTTGTGAGACTAAATTGGGAAAAAATGGACATAATTTTTTGTCCAAGGTGAGTATGACTTGCGTGCTTATGTAGTCTGTGATTTCCCTCTTTAATTTCAATTTTTGCTTCCTAAAAACACTTTCTTACTAGATATTCACTATTTAAGGAGACACATACCTATACACATATATGTATATATGTGTATATGTATGTGAAGACAGAAAGATGGATGGATCTACTTTTTCAGAAATAATCTGTTCTACCAATCTGTCAGAAACATAAGTAACCAATTTACAAGAGATTTTAGGATTGTTCCTATGATCTGCTGACTTTAAGACCCAGAGCCTGCCTCTGACATCAACTGTAGTGTGCAGATGCCAACTGCACAGCTTTGAGCATCTTTAATCATAGACATAGTGTGAAATAGAAGATTCTCACTTCCTCTCTGAGCTTGGTTGGCCCAAATGCAGGGGAAATGTGGGAGATTGCTTAGTTGTGGTGAATAAATTTATGCTAAATAAAACTAATAGACAGGTCAGAGACAGCTGAGTCTACTCCCAATCACTTTCTCAACTTTATCTTCCTCTGACCAGATTTTCTTCCCAATTATTTCTTCCAATTCGGACTGAATTCTAGTACCCACAGTCATCTTATTTTATATTCCATGCCCTTCTGCTTCGATCTTCTCATCTGTCCAAGAGAAGCTTGCAAGTTCTTCCTTTTGTGTCCTGTAATATATAAGTAACATTGGTGCTAAGTATGTTTATTTTTTTACTGGTACATATGCTGTATATAATGTTCATGGAGGAGCTGATTGACCAAGGCAGAGACTGCACGCACACACACAGTGATTTTCATTATTGTCCTTGATGCAATATTCAACATTACAAATCCTGAAATCTTCATAAATCTATGAGAGTTTTGGGGGTTGCTTTTTCATTTTTTAGTTAATGCCTGTAGAAACTGTATATTTGTTTCCCAGAAAACTAACATATGCATATGTTACTAAAGAGTTTATGTGATATCATCATATTCACTGACAGTAGATTAAAGATACTTATATTAGAATGTCCACTGATATTTGAGGGAAAAGGTATAACAAGAAGAAGTAAGTATGTTTGCTTATCAATTGTATTAATTTGCAAGCAATTATAGGACAATTCCATAGGTCAGTAGTCATAAGACTTCTTTCTTTATTGTTTTTAATTGTCATTTGCTTTTGTTAGATCAATAGCAGGATACTTTCACTTTAGGGAACAAATCATCCTAAATTCCTAGGATCCCTGACCTTGCTCATTGGGCTGGACTTACACAATTCCAACCTTGTTTATACTGACCTTGAGTGATTTTTGTCATATGCAAACCACTGGTACTGGTACTGGTCCTGTAATATTAAGCTTAAATGACATCTCAACCAAGATAGATGCTGCTTGCAGCTGCCTCAATGTGGCATTTGTTCAATGCTGTAAAATATGACTCTAGGGCGAGGGTGTGATGATTTGGGAAAACAGCATTGAAACGTATATTATTATCATGTGTGAAACGGATCACCAGTCCAGGTTTGATGCATGGGACAGGGTGCTAGGGTCTAGTGCACTGGGATGACCCAGGGGGATGGGATGCGGAGGGAGGTGGGAGGGGGATTCAGGATGGGGACACATGTACTCCTGTGGCAGATTCATGTCAATGTATGGCAAAACCACTACAATATTGTAAAGTAATTAGCCTCCAATTAAAATGAATAAATTTATTTAAAAATAAATATATAATAAATAAAATATTCTTTGTTTTGAAATCAGCAGATTATTAATGAATGGCATGTTTCTGGGTAATAAATAGAACTTTTTGAAAGCTCATGCATGGGAAAAATGTTGTCCAGAGAAAGAAATATTTCTTTCATTCCATATTCATCCAGAAACTTTAGGTTATATGGAAAAACTTCCAAAGTAGACTTGTTTTCAAGTGCTGGATAAGAAAAGGACACAGTAAAACTTGCTATAGTGTGGAATTCTTGTTACAGCTCCTTCTGACGCACTACTCTGAGTACCCTTTAAAAGTGCGTTGGCTTATAAATGTTTATTAAAAATGTATAGACAGTGTAACCTATAATCATCAGAAGACAGTTAGCTAGTTTTAATCAGATTAATCCTACCAGGCATTAAAATCTGGTTTTGTCTGGAGAAATTTTTTATTCTTTGGAAGTAGCTATTGGAGAAAGCCCAGTGCTTAGTAACTTAGTTGAAATGTCAGCATACAATTCAATTAAAAATAGCCTTCACTTTAAATGGTTTTCCTAAATATAGAAAATATATAAGGTCTTTGTAGGTAATTTTTTAAAAGCAGAAATATATTAAAATAACTACCTGTAACATTACCATTAGCGCCTACATATTCTCAAGCTGTATTCAGAGAAAATAAACTCATGCTTAAAGTATTAATTCATAGCCCACTTTTAAAGTATAATATTCACTATTATCCATATCCTGAACTATTCCTTAAGAATAAGAATTTTAATGACTGCATTACCTCATTTCTACTTAAATGTTTTGTTTATGATATTATTATTAACTTTAATATTAGTTCCTCAAATGATGCCTCGTCTCCAACTCCTCTTTTTCTATGGAATTCCCAATTCTCCTAGAATTGTTTATAATATTTCTATTTTTTCCCTTATTTTTATAATTCACCGTTTTCCTCTTAATTTTGAAAGACTTTGCAAGGATTATTTTTACTTCACTGATTTTTTTTTCCCCCCACAGAATGCCTCATTAGTGATTTTGAATTAAGCAATTCGACAATTATCTTACTTTGGGCCCTTTTTGTGGAGACAGTGTGATATTTTGAAATAATCTCCTGTGTTGTATAGCTTTATAAAAAAGTCATTTAGTCTGATTTTCAAAATGAATTTTTTGAAGCTGTTTTGT
The DNA here is from genome assembly GCF_000754665.1 of Bison bison bison. NCBI lineage: Eukaryota > Metazoa > Chordata > Mammalia > Artiodactyla > Bovidae > Bison > Bison bison. The sequence goes on along the minus strand of NW_011495067.1, from coordinate 1,033,446 downwards.
AATTTCACAGCTGATCATTTTCTCTAATCTTCAGCATATAAATGAATGAAAATTAACCCATAATGGAAGTTGAGGTGGCTTTTGTTAGAGGATATATGAGTTCCTGTTAAACAGAACATTTTAGGCCCGGTTAAACAAGAACATAGCTGTAAGAGCTTTAAATTCTTTCAGCTTCTGTCCCTTGTTTTATATAATTAAAACTCCCTCTCTCTATATTTACATTCAGTGAGAATCTTAGAGGAATGGAGTTAAAAATATATACTCAAGTCACATCTGTATATGTTATATATAAGATTATAATGTGAAAATAAAACATATCTATGTATGAACTGTTTCAAACGCTTCACTCATTTTAAAATAAAATATCCTAGTGGTTAGATTTTTCCACAAATATCTTTTATTCCCTTACTCTACTAAGTGAATTGGCTCAACCCCAAAAATACCAGATGTAATAAATCTTCCCAAAGAGAAGCCTATTAAATTTAATATCTAAATATAAATTGAGAAATATTTATCCTGACAGTTCTAAAATTCAAAAAACATTATAGTTATTGAGTTTTTACTTTGATGAGATATTATTTTAGCTTTTCTGTATTTATAAAGTTTTTCAGTTCAGCTGTAAACTGTGAACTGGCTTTCTCTTTCAGAAAGGTGGATAATTTTCATAACATTGAAAACTGTCCTTTCAGAGGGAGTTCCTTAGCATTTCAGAAAGCCTCTTAATCATTTCAATAGGAAATTCTTCTAGCGAATTTAAAATATAATTCAATTCGGTAACAATGAATTTGAACAGGAGTTATCTTGGCTGTCCTATCACTGGGTTTGGACAACTGTGGGATGACCTTACAAAGGTTGGGACAGCAGCCAGAAAATGCCAGTCAAGACTAATGCATGCAAGACCCAGGGTCTCTTCTAGCAATGGCCATGTGATAGTGCCAAGACGTGGAATACATAATTTCAGATTTATGAAATACAGTGTCCAGGGAAATTAAGCTTTCACTTTTATGGATTTTTCATAGTTACATGACTATGAATATGTGTATATCCATGGAATCACATTATTTCTGTCTTAATTTGGGCTTCCAGAGAAGTAGACTTTGAGATGGGGATTTGAGGCAAGGAGTTTATTTGGGAGATCATCCCAGGGCACACTGATAAGGAAATGATAAGAAGAGACAAGATAGGAGAGGGTCCAATAAATGGCCCTTTATCAAGGAAGCTACTGCTATGAGCGTCTGGGGTTTAACTCCATTGGGGAACTCTGGGAAACAGTGTAGAACATGCACTAAAATGAGCAGTGATTTACCCCAGCAGCAATGGGAAAATCACGTGCTACCTAATCTAACACATGGCTGCTTGTGTCACCTTGAGTAAAGAAAATTTGACCTGCATTTCAAAAATCAGATCAATTTCCAAATATATCTGTGGTGGTAAATACTGAGTTTTGAATATTGGAAAGAATTTGGATTTTAAGAAAGCAGAACTGGTTTGGAATTCTGCCTAATTACTCTCTTATTTGATCTCCGTTAATGTTTAATATCTCTTCACTTTAAGTTCATCATCTGGAAACTGGTGACAGTAATATTCTTGCATCTCTCAGGAGTTTGTTGTAAGAATCACTTTAGACAATTGACATGAAAGTACGTACTAGACCACAAAATAGTGCATGCAGTCTTAATTGTCTTTACTCCAAATGGTAGTGCCAAAGAGAATCTCAGAAATCAAAAATACAAAAAATATAAGTTAAGATACATGATTTTAGTGTTTCTGAACAACTATGGCAAGTATATATTATATTTACACTGAATAAGCAATGACTATGTTAAAAGATTGGCTATTTAAGGAGAGTGAAAAATCACGTATTTTTCTATTATACATTTTAAAATTGCATTTTTTCCATCCCTTCATTAGAAACGTTTCAGACCAATTCATTAACGTAGGAATAAAAGCATCTCAACTGTCTATCAGACACTGAGCTCTGCATCATCTACTTTGGAGGGGTTATAAGACTGGGTTCTGATTCATAGCTTTTCTAAAACTTTGGCAAAATCAGATTCTGAGTCTTCCTTTGCATCTATCCTAACATTAGCAGAAATTCTTTGGGGGCACAGAAAGAACAAACAGTCTTTGATGAAAGGGTCATCCTCGCTGCCAGACCAACAGAGCTGCCTGCTGAGCAGCTTCGCACAGACTCCAGACAGACAGGGACCCAGAGGTGAGGAACACACACACACCAGCGGACAGTAGAGGGGCGGTTGCTGGCTTCTTGCTTCTTCAGTCCTAGACAGAGAGCATTGGTGCTCAGCTTTTCTCACCCTGTAGGCAACGCATCATTATTCTTTGACATGTCCTGCCTTTTCCCACCCCTACCAAAAGCACGCCCGAAACAAAACAATAATAAACAACTTGCTGTTTGAGTTTTAGACAGCAGGACCATCAGACAACCCTTAGTGACCCACAGCTTCACACCTGTCACTTAGTGTTTCAGCAGGATGGGCTGGAGGCAGCAGCAAGAGGCAGAGAAGGCCAGGGTATGTAGAAAATTTTCCTTCTTATGGATTTGAGTTCATTGCAGTCAGTATCAGTCAGCTGTGTTGGACCTGTTTCCATGTGTTTAGTCCCGGCCCTTCATCAATAAATGTAACTAACCCATTCACTGAACAGGCTGGCAGAAAGTTTTTGAAGGAAGACTGGGTTATGATATTTCTTTAAAAAATGGTGGATTTGTTTTTAGCTAATTTATCTCTCCTTTTATTTTTGCTGTCATTAATTATTGAAAATAAGACTGTTGTCATCATTCCTGTGTGTGTCACTCAAATCAGTCTATTTTAGTGCACTGCCCTCATGAAGATCCTATTCGACTCAAAACTTCAATTTGAATCCATCTTGATTAGTTTTTAAAAAGTGCATCACACGTCCCTATGCTTCCACTTTCAAAGCATACACAAACATGGTGTCGAATTTCACACACACTGTCACAGGATACAGTCCCACGATACATTTTCATGATGCCAAAGCCTTGAGTTATGAACCGGGAACCATGAGGCAGAAGCATATGCCTTACTCTGCATGTGTGCTGTGCAGCGTGCTGCACAGGGAGGTGATGCCGTGTGTCCCCCATCTACATGTTCTCAAAGTGCATGTCTCCCTGGAAGCTAAGCGCTCAAGCAGAGAGTAATGTCTGTGTCTGGTTCATAAATTAAGCAAACAGGAGCTTGTCAGCATCTGGTGTCTGCCTTACTTTACTGACTTTATATGAATAACTGATGCCTGGTGACCTTTAATAATTGAGGGATTGCTTAAAATTTCAGTAGTGGATCCATAGTGTTGGTGTGCTGTTGTGGATTTTGATATTGTAATCAGCATTCTCTTGGTACTTTACTCGTGCTGGAAATCACAGCATCTGTGAAGCCTTCAGTTTTAACACAGATACTCTACCTTGCACAACTTTCCAAAATATTAGCACCAAGAGGGAAAACAAGTCAATGAAATATAAGAATGATGATGAGGAGAGAGAGGTTTTCAAAAGGATATCATTCAACAAGTAACAGAAACTGAATCTTACTAACTGCTAACTTAAACTTAGTTAAAAGGGATTTTTCCCCCCCTTAAAAAACCTGTTACTGGTGTACTGCAGAGGACCAAGTAAAAACTGCACGATCAAGATTCTGGAAGGTTCCTGCCTGCTTTTTGGTCTCAGCAGTAGAATGTCATGTCTTTCTCTGATATATTTACATTCCAGTTGTTCAGTTCCAAAGACTGTCCTCCTCCATATTTTCTTTATAAGTTTGGAATTCCTAGAAGGGTGAACGTACGGGTGGATCATGGGTTAGCTGACTTCATTGCTCTTATGCTGGTATTACTGCGGTCTCAAATTAAGAGACATTCACCACCTGCCATTTCTAGCACCTGGCCCCATTCTTGCCAAATAAATATTTATTGGAACAAATTTTAATGTTTGGCCCTTCACATCTTTATAGGCAAAACTTATGCTGCCTATCATGGAAGAATTTGAATAGAACTTCCTAAGAGTAGAGTTGTTTTTAAAATTTTGCAACAATAATTAGTGCCAAGAAAATGCATGAGGATGATGACACGCAGTTATGGAACACACTGAGCATTTAATCTTCAGAACAGCCCAGACGATAGTTATTATGAAACATTTAGACATAATAAAACTGTAAGACTCAGGATGGTTATTAATAGTGATTTGGAGATAAATCAAAAAGTAAGTAGGAAAACTGGTATTTGAACTGAGATATATCTGATCCCAAACTCATGATCTTCCCCTACATCATGCACTTAAAGATAAGGAAGAAAGAGAAGAAAACAGAAGGAACACTTCACTAAATAAGAGAATCAATTTGATCCTACATCATGTATAGATTTTGTTCCTAAATATGGTGGTTTTATGTCAAGGAAAAACATAATGATCACTCTGGCTCACCTTTTTTCCCCATTATGGAGATCTTGGGTACAGTCCATAATTTTTATCCTCTAATGATGCTGGGAGGGATTGGGGGCAGGAGGAAAAGGGGACGACAGAGGATGAGATGGCTGGATGGCATCACCGACTCGATGGACGTGAGTTTAAGTGAACTCCAGGAGTTGGTGATGGACAGGGAGGCCTGGCGTGCTGTGATTCATGAGGTCACAAAG
>NW_011495067.1:1028321-1028687 GCF_000754665.1 Bison bison bison | reverse complement strand
CATGCTCAGTTACATGATCAGTGCATGATCCGTTACAGTATCAGTGCATGGGCAGTCACGTGATCAGTTATGATCAGCCAGGTGATGAGTGCATGATAGGAACCTGATCAGTGCATGATAAGCAACATGATAGTGCATGATCAGCCACGTGATCAGTGTATGATCAGACATGTCGAATCAGTGCATGATCAGCCACGTGATCAGTGTATGATCAGCCACGTGATGAGTGCATGATCCCCAACCTGATTAGTGCATGATTAGCCACGTGATCAACGTATGATCAGCCACGTGATCAGTGCATGCACAGCCACGTGATCAGTGTACGATCAGACACGTGATCAATGCATGATCAGCCATGTGTTCAGT
>NW_011495067.1:1023954-1026879 GCF_000754665.1 Bison bison bison | reverse complement strand
TTGAATGTTGAGTTTTAAGCCAGCTTTTTCACTCTCCTCTTTCACTTTCATCAACAGGCTCTTTATTTCCTCTTCACTTTCTGCCATAAGGGTGGTGTCATCTGCATATCTGAGATTATTGATATTTCTCCCAGCAATCTTGATTCCAGCTTATGCTTCATCCAGCCCAGTATTTCACATGATGTACTCTGCATATAAGTTAAATAAGCAAGGTGACAATATACACCCTTGACATACTCCTTTCTCAATTTGGAACCAGTCTATTGTTCCATGTCCAGTTCTAACTGTTGCTTCTTGACTTTCATACAGATTTCTCAAGAGGCAGGTCAGGTGGTCTGGTATTCCCATCTCTTGAAGAATTTTCCACAGTTTGTTGTGATCCACACAGTCAAAGGCTTTAGAGTAGTCAGCGAAGCAAAAGTAGATGTTTTTCTAGAACTCTCTTGCTTTTTCTATAATCCAGTGGATGTTGGCAATTTGATCTCTCATTCCTCTGCCTTTTCTAAATCCAGCTTGGACATCTGGAAATTCTTGGTTCATGTACTGTTGAAGCCAAACTTGGGAGGATTTTGAACATTACTTTACTAGCATGTGAGATGAGTGCAATTGTGCAGTAGTTTGAACATTTTTTGGCATTTCCTTTCTTTGGGATTGGAATAAAAACTGACCTTTTCCAGTCCTGGGGCCGCTGCTGAGTTTTCCAAATTTGTTGGCATATTGAGTGCAGCACTTTCAAGCATCATCTTTTGGGATTTGAAATAGCTCAGCTGGAGTTCCATCACCTCCACTAGCTTTGTTCTTAGCAATGCTTCCTAAGGCCCACTTAACTTCGGCCTCCGGGATGTCTGGCTGTAAGTGAGTAATCACACCATCATGGTTAAATGGGTCATGAAGATCATTTTTGTACAGTTCTTCTGTGTATTCTTGTCACCTCCTCTTAATATCCTCTGCTTCTGTTAGGTCCATACTATTTCTGTCCTTTATTGAGCCCATCTTTGCATGAAATGTTCCCTTGGTATCTCTAATTTTCTTGTGGAGGAACACTATTCCTAGCCTAAAGCTTTCATACATTTTCTTGCACAAGATTAAGGGACTGTGGGGTTAATTTATTTGAGGACCTGATTCTTCATCATCAAGCTATAAACAAATGGATAGTGTTATAAATCGGTGTGGAAACTACCAAGTCACCATGTAGTTAATTGTGCTATTGGAACAGACTCTGATGCTGGGAGGGATTGAGGGCAGGAGGAGAAGGGAACGACAGAGGATGAGATGGCTGGATGGCATCACTGACTCGATGGACATGAGTCTCAGTGAACTCCAAGAGTTGGTGATGGACAGGGAGGCCTGGCGTGCTGCGATTCATGGGGTCGCAAAGAGTCAGACACGACTGAGCAACTGAACTGAACTGGTGAAAACTCCTGTGAAACTAGCATCTTATTCTGCCAAGTGCAGGTAGACATTAGAGAGACTTTGTTATCATCCTCATAACCAAGAAACTTATTCAGCAACGACAGAATATGGAACAGTTTCAAAGTTTGCAAAACATTCTGCTCATTTTTTGCTTTATGCATCTGCAGCTCATAAAGATACAGTAATGTATTTTGAACTAAATTTGGTAAAAGGCTCTTATTTCATATCATGGGAAATATGGATTATTTTTATATAGTCACTAAGAAATGTGAAAAAATAAATTATGAGGAATTAGTATGATTTTCTAGAGTGTGTTTTATTGGGGAAAAAAAGTGAAGTTATCCTGCAAAAGTTTTATAACCAAACTATCTTTATGATTATTCTGTTTAGAACACTAATTTATATTGCTACTTGTGGTCTTTTTTTATGAGGTAAGAAAAGACATTACTCCTTTTCAAATATTCTTTAATTATTAGCATTACATGAATACTAAAAGATTTTTTGATTCGAATAAATCCTGAATTAGTCTATATCTTAGTGATCTGAAAAACATTTGAAATTTAACATTTTTGTGTTACACTAACAATCACAGAGTATTTTCAAACACATTTCTTTTATAATAATTCCCACCTCCTTAGTGCGTTTTTTAGGTTCATTTACCTTTGTTTTTCTATGTTAATTACATTTTATGTAAGGGTGTTTAGTAGTTAATGTGACAAAGTGGGTGGTCTTTTAATTAATACTACTACATTTGTAAATAGGGCATGTTTTGTGTAACTAGAATTTGTATACTGATACATTAGATATTTTAAAAATAGTTTTTTTAAGAAACAATTATCATGTGTTGAGCTAGAAGAATCATTTTAAAATGCATCTTTAAAAATAAAATGAGTTATGCTTCACTATGTAGTTCATTGATAAATATTTAGTCTATAGTTTTCTTCTATCTCTATGTGTTTAGCTAAGAATTGTTTTTAACTTGGTGAACATTACCCTATTTAGGAATATGAAAAATGCTGACGCAATTTCAAACTACTTTGAGGCACAGAAAGACTAAATAATGTAGATGCAACTAAGTTTTTAATTTTTGAGGCTTGATCTAAAACTCTAGGCTTTTATATATTGAGTGAATAGACAGACTAATGGTTATTGGCAGTTACAATTCAAGAAAAACAACAGAAAATCTAACTATTGGCTCATTAAACAAAATATAGTCACTTTATTTGAAAAGTTTGCTTGAAATATGGGTGAACGTTAACAAATAATAAAACCTATCCATTGTCCAAAAGCATGCAACCTTTTATTTTTGTATTAGCAATTTAGGTGCAAATTATTCCAATAGTTTTCTTCTTATTCAAGAAATGATTTTCAGCACTGGACCCCTTAGAAAATTCTCTGCTTACAAAAATAAAGGTGTAAATCTTCTTTGGGGAGATATTGCTTGGGGTAGAGCTAGTGCCTCTTCTCTAGCAGAAAATAAGTAAAGTAAATTCATTTTTGAATAAACAAGTA
>NW_011495067.1:1019462-1023854 GCF_000754665.1 Bison bison bison | reverse complement strand
AGTACACCTTTTTCAAATAAGGCCAATTAGTTTCCAAAGCCTTTGCTATTTTAGATATTATAGAAAGCTATTTAAATGTGCCAGTTATATAAGATAGATTTCAAAAGATTATGAGAAAGAGTTTTACATACCTCACAGAAACAATTTTATAGTCCTTTCAAATAATAATTTTGGAACTGAGCCAAATGGCAAGCAGCTCCTGAAGAGTACCTGTGATGCTAGTTGATCCAAGGTCCCTTCACACTTTCAGGTCAGTATTAGGTCCTCCAAGATTAAACCTTGCAGTATTCTATTCAAACCATCAGCAGTTGTAAGAAAGCATTTACAAGCTCTTACATGTTTCACAATCTCTTGCTCCATTGAGTTCCTATGCACTGAATAGGCAAAGATAAGAATTTAGTTTCTTGGAAGACTTCCTCTAAGCGCCTCTGTCCAATGCATCCAGTGCTGACAAAAAGAAAAGGTGGTGGTGGTTCAGTTCAGTTTAGTCGCTCAGTCATGTCCAGCTCTTTGCAACCCCATGGATGCAGCATGCCAGGCTTCCCTGTCCCTCACCAATGCCCACAGCTTGCTCACACTCATGTCCATTGAGTCAATGAAGCCAACTATCTCATGCTCTGTTGTCCCCTTTTCCTCCCACCTTCAATCTTTCCCAGCATCAGGGTCTTTTCCAATGAGTCAGTTCCTTGCATCATCAGGTGGCCAAAGTATTGGAGCTTCAGCTTCAGCATCAGTCCTTCCAATTAATATTCAGGACTGGTCTCCTTTAGGATGGATTGGTTGGTCTCCTTGCAGTCCAAGGCACTCTAACACCGCAGCTGAGAAACATCATTCTTTGGCGCTCAGCTTTCTTTATGGTCCAACTCTTACATCCATACATGACTACTGAAAAACCATATAGCATTGACTAGATGAAACTTTGTCAGCAAAGTAATGTCTCTGCTTTTTAATATGTTGTCTAGGTCGGTCATAGCTTTTCTTCCAAGGAGCAAGTGCCTTTTAATTTCATGGCTGCACGCACCATCTGCAGTGATTTTGGAGCCCAAGAAATTAAAGTATGTCACTGTTTCCATTGTTTCCTCATCTATTTGCCATGAAGTGATGGGACCGGATGCCATGATCTTAAGTTTTTTGAATGTTGAGTTTTAAGCCAGCTTTTTCACTCTCCTCTTTCACTTTCATCAACAGGCTTTTTAGTTCCCCTTCACTTCTGCCATAAGGGTAGTGTCATCTGCATATCTGAGGTTATTCATATTTCTCCCAGCAATCTTGATTCCAGCTTGTGCTTCATCCAGTTTGGCATTTCACATGATGTACTCTCCATATAAGTTAAATAAGTGGGGTGACAATATACAGCCTCAATGTACTCCTTTCTCAATTTGGAATTAGTTCATTGTTCCATGTCTGGTTCTAACTGTTGCTTCTTGATCTGCATACAGATTTCTCAGGAGGCAGGTCAGGTGGTCTGGTAATCCTATCTCTTGAAGAATTTTCCACAGTTTGTTGTGATCCACATATTCAAAGGCTTTAGAGTAGTCAGCAAAGCAAAAGTAGATGTTTTTCTGGAACTCTCTTGCTTTTTTCTATGATCCAAGGAATGTTGATCTCTAGGTCCTCTGCCTTTTCTGAATCCAGCTTGAACATCTGGAAATTCTTGGTTCACGTACTGTTGAAGCCTAGCTTGGAGAATTTTGAGCATTACTTGACTAGCGTGTGAGATGAGTGCAGTTGTGCGCTATTGGCATTGCCTTTCTTTGGGATTGGAATGAAAACTGAGCTTTTCCAGTCCTGGGGCCACTACTGAATTTTCCAAATTTGCTGGCATATTGAATACAACAGCATTTTCACAGCATCATCTTTTGGGATTTGAAATAGCTCAACTGGAATTCCATCACATCCACTAGCATTATTCATAGCAATGCTTCCTAAAGGCCCACTTAACTTCGGCCTCCAGGATGTCTGGCTCTAGGTGAGTGATCACAGCATAGTGGTTATATGGGTCACAAAGATCTTTTTTGTACAGTTCTTCTGTGTATTCTTGTCACCTCCTCTTAATATCTTCTGCTTCTGTTAGGTCCATACCATTTCTGTCCTTTATTGAGCCCATCTTTGCATGAAATGTTCTCTTGGTATCTCTAATTTTCTTGAAGAGATCTCTAGTCTTTCTCATTCTATTGTTTTCCTCTATTTCTTTGCACTGATCACTGAGGAAAGCTTTCTTATCTCTCTGTGCTATTCTTTGGTACTCTGCATTCAAATGGGTATAATTTTCCTTTTCTCCTTTGGCTTTAGCTTCTCTTCTTTTTTCAGCTATTTGTAAGGCCTCCTCAGACAACCATTTTGCCTTTCTGCATTTCTTTTTCTTGGGGGTAGTCTTGATCACTGCCTCCTGTACAATGTCACGAACCTAAGTCTACAGTTCTTCAGGACTGAATCAGATCTAGTCCCTTGAATCTATTTGTCACTTCCACTGTATAATCATAAGGGATTTGATTTAGGTCTTATATATATCAACGAATATCTTTTTTCTTTTTCTTTTCCTTTCTGTATTATCATATGTAAAAAATAGAACTGGGTCGAATACCTGTGAGTCAGAATTCTCTTTTTATCCCCCAAATCTGGACAGATTTACACTGTTCTGAATAATGTAAGTTATTCTATAATGTTGAAATTTAAATTGTTAACATAAAACATGCAATCACCTATTTTACCAAGGTTCCTTTATATTTTGGAAACAAGTTTTATCAGATATGTTTTAAGTTAGCTGTTCATGCCTTTTTCATCCACTTTCATGGATTCCGCTAAAAGGCCAGATGGTTTTGAAATCTATTCTCAATAACTGGAGAGTCTCAGATCTTGGATTTTGTAATTGTTATTAGTCATTCGCTCCCTTGAAAACCTCCTGCTGCTGTGTTTTTAGTAGTCTCTTTCTAGTTAGGATTCCTCAAACCTATGTCTTTGAAATCCCCAAACCCAAGTTCATTCTTTCAGCAAATTAGCAAGAACTGGTTAGGAAAATCCTCATCTCTCGGGTAAGTCACCTGTCAGTGAGTCACCACCTTTTTGTTACCTGCACTGCACCCTCCTGGATCAGTCACTGCCCTTGCTCAGGTGCCCAGTGACCAGACTTTCCAGTTTCATTTTACAGGGTGTGCAGAAGAACTAGACTTCAAACCACTCCTACCTTTCAGAAACACTCTGTTACCTGCAGATTTCATGACAATGCCTGTTTCTGCCTCTCGCTTGGCTGTGTTGCTGGTTCACCCCCTGGACTCTGAGTGTCAGGTTTTATAGTTCCCCAGCCTAGGTTCTGTGCTGCCCTCTGCTCACGCTGTGCCTTCTTAAATGCACACGTGGCTTCATTTTCCAACCAGACACACAGACAACTGTCAAGTAGGTTTTTCCTGATCAGTAGAACCACATATCCTGCTTCCTCACTTCCACATGGATGCCTTAAATGCCCCCAACTCTCACATGTCTAAAATAAATCATTTTCCCCTAGTCAAAACGCATCCCTCCATAGTGTTCTCTAGTCATCCTGTGTCACGCACACCAGAAACTGGTATTCACAGGGACATTTTCCCCTCTTTCTCGCTGTGCAAATATAAACCAAATACTCTAGATCTTAGTACCCAGTAGCCCTCAAACTTTTTTGAGGTTTGCCACAGTTTACCAGACTCCACATCCACACAGAGAACAGTCTGTCACACAGAAGGCAACATTAAGTACTTGTTGAACGATGATGACTACAATTTGATCCCTTGTTAAAAGTGAATAAGCAAGAGCCAAGTGATGAACTTAAAAATATTGCTTAAATAGCTAGAGAAAACAAAAATGCCTCTAAGAAATTGCTTGTATGTGTTTAATCTCACTTTGGTATCAGTAATAATGGTCTCATTGAATCAAGTAGGTCATGTCTTTTTCGTACTATATTTTTTAAAAATAAAAAAAAAAAAAACCACTATTTCTTCAAAGTGTTTGTGTATGTTTGGTATTATTTCTTCTGATGTTAATGTTTCATAAGTGTAATTCTTCTCTAACAATTTCTAATAATACTGTAGGGTTTTTCTCTAAGAGTTTTATTTCCCATATTTCCTGTTTTTGTTAGATTCTCTTTGTTTGATTTTTCTCTTTTTTACTTCAGAGATTTTCCTCAAATTTCTTATCATCCTTTGTTGTTGTTTTTGTTTATTCTTAAGGTTGAATCACTGAAAGAAATCAATAGAAGTTCATTCTGGATTGTAGAACTAGTCAATAGATAGGATTTAATACAGAGCAAGTGGATAGAGATCTGGTTTTGGTTTTTTGTTTTGTTTTTTTTTAATTTCCCACTGGAGGAAACATCTCTGTATATATGTGTGTATATATATATATATATATATATATATATAT
>NW_011495067.1:1014484-1019362 GCF_000754665.1 Bison bison bison | reverse complement strand
AGGTGTGCGTGAGTAGTGGTGGAGGGCCGTTGAGGTCCTAGCTAGCATGGTACCAAGCAAAGTAAGAAACGTGAAAATTTACTTTTTTCAGTGCAGGCTTTTTCTTCATCCCCTTATGCTTTCATAAGTCTTGTCCTGCTCTTTGCTGTACTTGGTGACCCTGGAATGAGCCTCTGGATCAGGCTAGGGTTTCAAAGGTTAGTTGCTTAACTGGATACACTTCGTAAATGGAGAATCTGAGGGTTAAATTTGGTCTTTATGTTTACAACCCGTCTGTCCATTTTATCTGTTTCTTCACCTCCATTTTGCATAGTACCTGTGCGTAGCTGTATTTGAGGATCTGAGGCATAAAATGACTTGCTTCTTCTAGCCATCCCCAGCTATTCCCAGCATGGTTTTCAGCTCTGTCTCCTCTGATAACACCTCTATGTATTTCTTAAAAAAAAAAAAAAACAGTATCTTTCTTTCATCTCTTATTCTCTCCTATCCTGTTCTTTTTACCTCTGTGGCAATGATACATTACCCCTATTTTAGCGAAGTTCTGGGAGGAAGCAGAGCTATACACTTGACTTAAATTTGCCAAATTTAACTGAAGTTGAAAGATTAATTTTTCATTCATGACTGACTTGGTTGTAGCTCTGTTTCCAATGAATATTGTTAATAAACTGAAAAAAATGCATGTAGAAGCATCTGTTCTATAGGAAAAAGTAAAAGCAACTAGACACCTGATTTTTATATTGTTAGTACCTCATCATACATTTGGAGAAGGAAATGGTGGCCCACTCCAGCATTCTTGCCTGGAGAATCCTGTGGATGGAGGAGCCTGGTGGACTGCTGTCCATAGGGTCGCACAGAGTCAGACACGACTGAGGTGACTTAGCATGCATGCATGCACTGGAGAAGGAAATGGAAACCCACTCCAGTATTCTTGCCTAGAGAATCCCAGGGACGGAGGACCCTGGTGGGCTGCCGTCTATGGGGTCACACGGAGTCGGACACAACTGAAGCGACTTAGCAGCAGCAGCAGCATACATTTGTCATGACCCATGATTGCTTTTGCTCATCAACTGATCTAAAAATTGACACACTAGAAATGTTATGTCCATCATGATGTATCATCACAAAGGGAAGGATGATAAATTAAATATTTAATTCTCACTGATATTGAACTCATGATTGTTACCCCCAAATTTTCTGTGAACCCTGTGGTTGTTGATTTTGCTTTCTCATTTGGTACCCTTTTGCTTTGAGTTTTTTGTAGCCACCTCTATCTTTATGTCCTTTTCACCTTTATTTTGTGGTGTGGCAAGACTTCCATTCTGATGAAATGGGGATAGTTACTTTTACTAGCTAATAAGAGGTTGGGGCCAGACAGGAAACGTGACGGTCCAGTCAGGCTCTGTGTACTAGAGACATCGAGGCAGGGAAAGGAGATGATTCTCCAAGATCCTGGACTTTTAATTCCTGAGTTTCAGGGAAATGCAGTAAATCAATGGTAGTCTTACAGAGTCTGCATTTGATAACCTTTATGATGTGGGGAAGCAACAGTTAGCACTGGACATGGAACAACAGACTGGTTCCAAATAGGAAAAGGGGTACATCAAGGCTGTATATTGTCACCCTGCTTATTTAACTTATATGCAGAGTACATCATGAGAAACGCTGGGCTGGAAGAAGCACAAGCTGGAATCAAGATTGCCAGGAGAAATATCAATAACCTCAGATATGCAGATGATACCACCCTTATGGCAGAAAGTGAAGAGGAACTAAAGAGACTCTTAATGAAAGTGAAAGAAGGGAGTGAAAAAGTTGGCTTAAAGCTCAACATTCAGAAAACTAAGATCATGGCATCTGGTCCCATCATTTATGGGTAATAGATGGGGAAACAGTGGCAGACTTTATTTTGGGGGGCTCGAAAATCACTGCAGATGGTGATTGCAGCCATGAAATTAAAAGACACTTACTCCTTGGAAGAAAAGTTATGACCAACCTAGATAGCATATTCAGAAGCAGAGACATTACTTTGCCAACAAAGGTCCATCTAGTCAAGGCTGTGGTTTTTCCAGTGGTCATGTATGGATGTGAGAGTTGGACTGTGAAGAAGGCTGAGCGCCGAAGAATTGATGCTTTTGAACTGTGGTGTTGGAGAAGACTCTTGAGAGTCGCTTGGACTGCAAGGAGATCCAACGAGTCCATTCTAAAGGAGATCGGTCCTGAGTGTTCTTTGGAAGGAAGGAATGATGCTAAAGCTGAAACTCCAGTCCTTTGGCCACCTCATGCGAAGAGTTGACTCATTGGAAAAGACTCTGATGCTGGGAGGGATTGGGGGCAGGAGGAGAAGGGGACGACAGAGGATGAGATGGCTGGATGGCATCACTGACTCGATGGATGTGAGTTTGAGTGAACTCCGGGAGTTGGTGATGGACAGGGATGCCTGGCGTGCTGTGATTCATGGGGTTGCAAAGAGTCAGACACGACTGAGCGACTGAACTGAACTGGTAATGTGGGGGGAAAAAGGAGCTACAGGTGTAATATTTCAGTTGCAACATAATTCTGTCTTTCCTATTCATGCCCCAAGCTACTGACTTCAGAATGTATTTTTGAGGCTATGTGGTTTAATTCACCTTACATCACCTCAAGGGAGAAATGCAATCAAGTGCTAAAAAACTTTCCACTTAAAATATAAAATGAATGGGATCTTCATTAATCCAATTTTCACTTATTAATCTTTGAATGAATAATCACTTCTTTTGTAACTTTTTATGAGATCTGTGTGAATCAGACTTTCTTTTTTCCTTCTTTCTTTCTTATTTCTGGATTTTTAAATTTTTCCCTAAGCACTGATTGTCTGTATTTGATTTTTGAATGTGAAAATAGAGGAAAATAATTCAGATTAAAAGGGTATGGATTTCTTATATTTACTGTCTAACCATTGACTTAACCTTGTCAGCATGTTTAAATAGTTAAAATGTACTGTTTTTCAATATTACTTTTAAAAGAAAATTGTGTTTTTTTTTCTTATTCCTTGATTTAGACTAAACAGGAACATTTTCCTAAATGATACCTTAGTCACTTAAGAAAAAATATATATCATTGTCAATAATTACATTGGGACTATTTTAATAAGATTTCAATTGAATTACCTTTAAATATTTTTCTAATGTTTCTCTTTGGTTTTAGGCAAGCCTTATTTGTAGAGTTCTTCCATGACATGAAAAATGATAGGAAACTGCTTTTATTCCATCCTCCTCTTTCATTTATTCTTTGACTAAATACCATATACCAGATATTCTGCAAAAGGTAGGCAATAAAATAGGCATGATAGGGAGTAAATAAGAATAAATATGCTAGTGTTTACAATGTCTGAAATAAATATGAAGGAAACAAAAAGTTGCTAAGCATATGTCAATCAGGTTATTTAACTACAGTGGATAGAAAGCTGCAGTGATTACGTGACCTTTCAGCTGATGTCTTAATAAAGAGAAAGCACCAGCTGTGTATAGTGCCGAGACATACAATTCTAGGAATGGAATAAAGTTGTCTAAGGTTTTAAACTTGAACACATCATGACATTGTGAAGATATCTATGTTCTATGACTTAAGGTAGCAAGGGTATAAGAATGGAGCATTGATGGGAGTCATATCATTCATCGCCTTAGACTGGATTTTATCTGAAGGAGAGTTGGATTTTATTTGAAGTCTAAGCCACTGAAACACAGGTGTATGGGATCATTCAATCAATAGGTGTTTATCGAGGATTCTTGTGATTTGTGGGTGAAGAGTCAATTGGAGGGGTAAACAGAGGAGTGGAACAGATCAGTTATGAAGGTAATGCAATAAATCAGGTGAGAGATATTGGCAGCTTAAATTTGGAGGTCAGCAGTGAACATGGAGAAAAACTACTGTATTTTAGAGGAAAATTATTAGTACTTGCTGATAGACCATATTTAATATGACATAAGTAAGGGAAGGAATGAAAATAAGGGTTAATTCCCAGACTCCTAACTAAACAACAGGTTAGTAAGTTTTAATGAACTGGGAAAAGCCCAAGAGGAAATGCATTTGGAGAGGAAATTCATCAGTTCCGTTTTGCGTGTGCTCAGTCATTCAGTCCTGTCCAACTCTTTGTGACTCCATGGACTGTAGCCTGCCAGGATGCTCTGTCCATTGGATTTTCCCAGCAAGAATACTGGAGTGGGTTGCCATTTCCTCCTCCAGGGGATCTTCCCAATTCAGGGATCAAACCCACACCTCCTGCCTTTGCAGGCAGATTCTTTATTACTGAGCCACCAGGGAAGCCCAGTTCCATTTTACTTATGTTAAGAATGAGACCTTGAGAAATCTGATCATGTTTTTCAGGGTTGGGGAGAGATGAGGATACTTGGAAAGAAGTATAAGGAGAATGTCAGGAAAACTATTTCTGAGCCCTGAGAATTCAGACATTCAGGATAATGTACAAGATAAGTCAGCAAAGGTCACCAATAATAACTGCCAGTAAGGGAGAAGGAATAGCAGAAGAGCATGGCTCAGGGAGGAGAAGAACACATTTGATGGAATAAGAGCAGGGTGATCCCCAAGACAGAAGTGAAGTGTGACAGGTCACAAGGGCTCACACAGAAGTTGTGGGGACTCAGTTCCAGTGTAGTGACTGTGGGGGCCTTGACAGTTGAGAAACACTGGGTTGGATGAAGCACAAGCTGGAATCAAGATTGCTGGGAGAAATATCAATTACCTCAAATATGCAAATGACACCACTCTTATGGCAGAAAGTGAAGAGGAACTAAAAAGCCTCTTGATGAAAGTGAAAGAGAAGAGTGAAAAAGTTGGCTTAAAACTCAACATTCAGAAAACTAAGATCATGGCATCTGGTCCCATCTC
>NW_011495067.1:995111-1014384 GCF_000754665.1 Bison bison bison | reverse complement strand
CTTCATGGCAAATAGATGGGGAAACAGTGGAAATAGTGGCTGACTTTATTTTGGGGGGCTCCAAAATCATTGCAGATGGTGACTGCAGCCATGAAATTAGAAGATGCTTACTCCTCAGAAGGAAATTTTTGACCAACCTAGACGGCATATTAAAAAGCAGAGACATTACTTTGCCAACAAAGGTCCATCTAGTCAAGGCTATGGTTTTTTCCAGTAGTCATGTATGGATGTGAGAGTTGAACCATAAAGAAAGCTGAGCACTGAAGAATTGATGCTTTTGAACTGTGGTGTTGGAGAAGACTCTTGAGAGTCCCTTGGACTGCAAGGAGATCCAACCAGTCCATCCTAAAGGAGACCAGGTCCTGGGTGTTCATTGGAAGGACTGATGCTGAATCTGAAACTCCAATACTTTGGCCACTTGATGCGAAGAGCTGACTCATTTGAAAAGACCCTGATGTTGGGAAAGATTGAAGGTGGGAGGAGAAGGGGACGACAGAGGATGAGATGATTGGATGGATGGCATCACTGACTCAATGGACATGAGTTTGGGTAAACTGTGGGAGTTGACGATGGACAAGGAGGCCTGGCGTGCTGTGGTCCATGGGGTGGCAAAGAATCGGACACAACTGAGCAACTGAACTGAACTGACAAGTGAGACAAAGAATAGCACAGATATAGAGAGCTCTCTCCAACGTGGAAGCCGTGACCGAGGGCAGAAAAATGACAGCAGCTAGGCAGGGATGTGGGCCTAAAAAGCATTTTCGTCTACTTTTGATAGCTTTCTTTGTATACAGTTGCCTAAGCTAATAGGAACACTACAGGAGAGAGAGACAGAGGAAGACTTAACATGAGGAGATGCGTTCCTAGACAAAGATGAACCCAAGGCCCTGCAGAGTTACTGGCTTTGCAGAGGATGAGGAGAAGCGCTTTATTCATTTTGTATATAAATTGCTGTTTGTCCACTGGATGCGAGATTGAGAAAACGGTTTGAAATTAGCATGGAAATAAATTGGCATGTGATAAATGGACCGGTGGTGAGCATTGATAAAGAAAAAATTATTCTCACACTTGTTAAAATGCATAGGAAGGAAGATTATTCTTCAGGACTTGATCAGGGTCAAGCCAAGTTGTTCCTGAACTAAGCAGTGAGGGATCTGTAAGTCTTGATAAGAAGTGGCTGTGGTTTCCCCAAAGCTCAGAGATACTGCCCTCAGAAAAACATTCCAAATCCTATTGCATTAGATTTGGCAACAGACTGTCATCATTTCTCTAACTTGGTTATTTACTGAGTGTATATCCTTTGCATACTCTAACCACCCACCACAGACGCATACATGTACCCCCTTCCAGAGCCAGAATTCAATTGTGGTCCAAAATCAGTACCAAAGGAGATAAGTAGTTGAGTAAATGAATTTATAAATAAAAGAATGCATAGAATTTATGCTTTTGCTATTAAAAAAAAAATCCTTGAATAGGTTTTAATTATAAAGAATTTAGCACCTCAAGGGTTAGTGAAAATGCAAAATGAAATTTTTGTGTTTTTCAGACACAGTACTTCTGGTTAAATAATTCAACTTTATTTTACTCAACATTGTTTCATAGCAACAAATTCCCCTCCCTGACACTTTGGTAAATAATCTGGAATCTTTTAGACATAGAAGTACATAAGGAACAAGAAATTCGTCTGGAATTAATTGCAACATACAAAATAGGTACGCCTTAACATTAGCAAATTCTTTGGGCAAAAACAAATTTGAGAATCTTACAATTAATATGCTCATCTCTTAAAAATTATAATCTCTAGCATGTAGACTCAAAAAAAGAAGAAATCTTGGTTATAAATAGCATGCCTAGAACAGTTCTTTGGCACATAGGAGTCATTCAATAAAAGTTTTTAAAATCATAAAAATTTTCCCTTCTTTGCTATTTATTTAAAATATTTTATTAGGGACAAGTAACTGCTTAGTATACCAGCCTTCTTCCTTTGTACTTCACCTTTCTAAGTACTGTCTTCTTAACACAGAGAAGCTTTGCACAACACATTTTATTATCTACATTTATAAATGGGAAACCACAGGCTTGGGATATTATTAATATCATTTTCTACACTTATTAAAAACTTACTATAAACAAACACTGGCCTATTTACCAAAACCTGAAGAAATCTTCAGGCTCTGCCAAATAACGCTGGGGTAGGGGAGATCATTCCTGGCTGAAAGCTACTCTCTATAGTATGTATATAAGAATATTTGAATAAGGTGTGTGCTCAGTCACTTCAGTCATGTCCAACTCTTTGTGATCCACTGGCTGGTAACCTGCCAGGCTTCTCTGTCCATGGGATTCTCCAGGCAAGAATACTGGAGTCGGTTGCCAGGACCCCCTCCTTGGGATCTTCCCAACCCAGGGATTGAACTCATGTCTCCTGTGTCTCCTGCATTGCAGGTGGATTCTTTACCTCTGAGCCACCGGGGAAGCCCTATTTGAATAGTAAGTTTTAGTTTTTTGGCATTTCTTTAGTAGTCAGTAAATGCATTCACTATTTATGGCTTCACGTGAACTACCTGTTGCTATTAGTGTTGGAATTAATATTTTTGCAATCTTTTCACTATCCTAAGGGGGAAAAAGTCAATTTCATTTGAGAACAAAAGACAAGCAAGAGGTTTTCAGTGTTCAGTGCAAGGATCTGTGTACAGAGTATCATATCCATTGCGCTGATAATGCAGACTTGTCAGTCTACACTGACATGAGAAAGTTGTCTCAAAAATAACATGATTAAAAATGAATGTTTAAAATATTTTCTAAGAGTCTAACTTAGATTTTAATGAAACATATTTGACTTTTTATTTAATTCATATATTTGGTAAACCAGAAAAGTAATTTTTATTTTTAAAAAAAGCTTATGCTACTTGTAATGGATTTTAAAGAATCCATTCTTTATTATTAGAGAAGGAAATGGCAACCCACTCCAGTATTCTTGCCTGGAAAACTCCATGGACAGAGGAACCTGGCAGGCTACAGTCCATGGAGTTTCAAAAGAATTGGACATGACTGAGCAGACATGCACGCATTCTTTTTATGGCACTGTTTTTCAGCACTTACAATAAAAAGGTCAGAGGATTAGGCAAAATTTAAAACTTCCAATTAGTAACTTCTAGTATTAAACTCAAATTTAAATACCTGCTTCCAGGGTTACCTATCTGTGGCACATCAGGTTGGTGTAGACATGGATGATGGGTGACCCGTGGGAAAGAGAATCCCGACCTGACACCTTCACTGAGACATTAGGTAACATGATTTGCTAAGGTTATGTAAAACATCTACAAACTTTTATTCCTTAGAAGGATGCCATTTGATTTTGCAGAATTATTTGTGATTTTTACCAAAGGATGATTTTTAAAGTGATTTATATAACTATGTATTGGACAATTTCTCAAATCTAAACTCTCTCCAGGATGCCACTTAGCCCAAATTTTGTTTTTAAAGCCTTTAAATAATTAGAACATACTTTTACAATTTATAAATTTGACCACAGTGGGTGGTTACCTGAAGGAAACAGAATGATCCACACGTTCACCTGTCCTAATAAATGCCATAATTAGATAAGAAAGATTGCATAAGCAAGTTCCTTTGCTATTTTAGGGGCAGAATAAATAACTTCAGTGACAGATTATTCTAGAGCTTCCCAGATGGCACTAGTCATAAAGAACCCGCCTGCTACTGCAGGAGACATAAGAGACTCCAGTTTGATCCCTGGGTCGGGAAGATCCCCTGGAGGAAGGCATGGCAACCCCCTCTAGTATTCTTGCCTGGAGAATTCCATGGACAGAGGAGCCTAGCAGGCTACAGTCCATGGGGTCCCAAAGAGTCGGACACGACTGAAACGACTTAGCATGCACCATGCAAGCACTTATTCAACTGATTTGATTATACCCTATTTTCAAAGAAGAAAGGAAGAAAACCGAATAATAGTGTAAAGCTCTTTATCTTGATAACTGCTTTATGTTTTTTTGCTATTTTGGTTTCATAGGACAAACATGATTGTATATGACTACTAATATGACAAATAATTCCTTTCCAAACTTTTTAGTTGGTTTCTTATTAAACTGATAATTTAATCATATCATCCTCCCTTTGCTTTATGTTATGAATTTGTCTATGAAAACATACACTTATTTCAAATATAAAATTTTACTTGAACCAGACTTTTAAAAATGACATATGGACAGTTTAAGAAAAAATATGTGTCCCTTATTTTCTAGTTTGAACATTAAGGAATTTTTCTCCCTGCCTTCCCAATATAGATATATTAAACAGCTAATCAGATTTACCTATGATCCTTTTATGGTCACTTCATGAAAATCCAGTAGTATGGTCAAAACTTTCTTTTATGGACTCTTGCCATTCTTTTGATTCTGATTGTGAATATCTGATAAGAGTATATGCTTTTAGGTGAAAGGAAATTTTCCATAATTTAATTATGTGCATTTCCCCATGAATTTTTAACTTCATAAAATATTAAATAAATGCCTACTTTATATACAGCATAGTAATTAACTTAAGATTGTTGTTCAAAGGGACTGTAGTTTTATTAACAGCTAATTTCTACTCACTGGCAAATCTAGGACCACTGCCAACAATCCTAGATGAATGCCATGGCTTTCACCTCTCATTGACTCTCTGGAACAACTCCTAGTGATCACAGAGCAGCAAGAGGAAAACTAGTTTTTACCAACTATGTGTATATAGTTGATCAGAGCCTACTTTCAGTATCATCTCAGGTGTTCATTTCATGTTATGATTCTTATGTTACAGAGAATTGTAGAGTGTGGGTAAAATCCCAAAGCTCTTTCTCATCATGTAACTTCTAGAATCAGAGATCTTGCTTCATCTGGCTCTTGGCACAGTAAGAAGGAGGTGTGTTTTGGCTGTAGGAAGTTTATGCTTGGTTGTAGCTCTGCTTTCAACACTGCACTCTCAGCTTTTATTGCCACAGCATCTCAAAATCTTCCAAAAACTGTCACATGGGTTATAGTCTACAAATGTATACTTGCTGATGATACAAAGGAGTAATTACAGTATTCTCCTAATTGATCCCTCCAAGACAGAATGCAAAGTTGGATGCATTCTTAGATTATGTTAGGCTTTCCATTACAGTTGAATATCCATTAGTAAGACACTATTTTAAGACACACCAAATCCCTTTGGAAAATAAAAGGAATATATTAATATTCAAGAAAATGACCTCAGCATTCTGGAAAACACTGGTGAAGTAAAGATTCAAGAAAGCATTGACAAAGGACCAGCTTTTCATATGGATAGAACTTCTGCTTGAAGGAATTTAGTGTTTCCTTGGTTCAGAACTCATTCTAGGTTGCTGCAGCCTCTTTTACTTCTTGAAAATAAACTATCAATGTGAATGTGCCATGGTTAGCAGGTAATACCTATTCTCAAGATTTTGTTCTTCCTGGATTTACAGACAGCACTATAATGCTTAACAACTCAGTATCTAGATCACTGCTCATTTAGAACAAAATTGCAGAAGGCAGATCTAAAGAAGTTCTGCCCTAGAGCTGGCACAGTACTCAGAGTTACAGTTTGAAACAGTTTATCTAAAACCGTAGTCTCCGTACTGTGCTTCTGCTCCCCAAAGATGGTAAAATGACAAGTAATCCCACTCCCAACTATGAAATGTATAATATACATTCATATTAAAGGTCTATTTGAATCATCACAAAAACTCCATGAGGAAGATACCATTATTGGCATTTATGGGGTAAAATGAGGTTCAGAGGAATGAAATCTGATGTTACTCAATTAAGTCTGTAGACTATACTACAAAGCTACGGTCATCAAGACAATATGGTACTGGAACAAAAACAGAAATATAGACCAATAGAAAAAAATAGAAAGCCTAGAGATAAACGCACACACCTATGGGCACCTTATCTGTGACAAAGGAGGCAAGAATATACAGTGGGTAAAAGATGGTGTCTTCAATGAGTGGTGCTGGAAGAACTGGACAACCACATGTAAAAGAATGAAATTAGAACACTTCCTAACACCATGTACAAAGATAAATCCAAAATGGACTAAAGACCTAAATGTAAGACCAGAAAATATAAAACTCTTTTAGAAGAAAACATAGGCAGAACACTGTATGACAGAAATCATAGCAAGATGCTTTGTGACCCACCTCCTAGAATAATGTAAATAAAAACAAAAGTAAGTGGGACCTAATTAAACTTAAAAGCTTTTGCAAAGCAAAGGAAAATATAAACAAGGTGAAAAGACTACCCTCAGAATGGGAGAAAAGAATAGTAAATGAAACAACTGACAAAGAATTAATTTCCAAAATATACAAGCAGCTTATAGAACTCAATAGTGAAAAACAAGCAACCCAATCAAAAAGTGGGCAAAAGACCTAAACAGACATTTCTCCAAAGAAAACATATGGATGGCTAATAAACACATGAAGAGATGATCAACATCACTCATTATTAGAGAAATGCAAATCAAAACTACAGTGAGATATCACTTTACACTGGTTAGAATGGCCATCATCAAAAAATCCACAAACAATAAATTCTGAAGAGGGTGTGGAGAAAAGGGAACATTCTTGCACTGTTGGTGGGAATGTAAATTGATATAGTCACTATGGAAAACAGTATGGAGATTCTTTAAAAAAAAAAAAGAAATTAGGAATAAAACCACCATATGACCCAGCAATACCACTTCTAGGCATATACCCTGAAGAAACCAAAACTGAAAAAGACACATGTACCCCAATGTTCATTGCAGCACTATTTATAATAGCTAGGACATGGAAGCAACCTAGATGTCCATTGACAGGTGACTGGATAAAGAAGCTGTGTTACATATACACAATGGAATACTACTCAGCCAATAAAAAAGGAACACATTTGAGGCAGTTCTAATGAGGTGGATGAACCTAGAACCTATTATACAGAATGAAGTAAGTCAGAAAGAGAAAAACAAATACCATGTATTAATGGATATATATGAAATCTAGAAAGATGGTACTGACGAACCTATTTGCAGAACAGCAGTGGAGATGCAGACATAGGGAACTGACTGATGGACAGTGGTAGGGGAGAGGAGGGTGAGGGTAAGCTGAATGGACAGAGCAGCATGGAAGCATATACGCTAACATATGTAAAGAGGTAGCCAATGGAAATTTACTGTATGACTCAGGGAACTCAAACTGGGGCTCTGTAATAACCCAGAGAGGTGGGAAAGGGCAGGAGGTGGGAGGGAGATTCAAGAAGGAGGGGATATATGTACACCTATGGTTAATTTATGTTAGGTATGACAGAAAGCAAACCAACATTGTAAAGCAGTCATCAATCAATTAACTATATATATATGTATTATTTTTTTTTAACTTACAATAACAAAAAGGTCTGCAGCCAACATGAATATCTGGATCTTTTGATACTACAGCTTATTTTTCTTCCATGCAAATATGGCAACTAAAATCTAGTGGGAATAAGTAAATTACTCAGTATCAAGCTTTTTTATAACATTTGCCTGTGATAGCTTCTGCTTTTGCCAATGGTTTTTTGGTCTTATAAAATTATATTATTTATTCAGGGGCTCTAGTCCCAGAAGTGGATTTGTTTTAAATCAAATAGTATATCAAAGGCATGGTCTGTGCAGATATAAGAAGAGTGAAGTAAATGAAAGGCTGAAATGAGAGCAAATACTGTAGCCTTCCAACATGCTTAGAGATGATTACTGTTACATATTTATTCAGATAATAAAGCTTTACATTTAAATTTTAAGATATAGAAATATTTTTGTTGTTGTTTAGTCCCTAAATCATGTCTGACTCTTTGTGACCCCACAGACTCTAGCCAGACTCCTCTGACCATGAGATTTCCCAGGCAAGAATACTGGAGTGGATTGCCGTTTTCTACTTCAGGGGATCATCCCGACCCAGGGATTGAACTCATGTCTCTTGCGTTGCAGGCGTGTTCTTTACCACCGAGCCACCTGGGAAGCCATAGAAATAGATAAAGAACATAATAATTAACTTAATCTTACAACTTGAAGAAGATAACTTTTTTGCCACATATATTTTACTCTTGAGAACACATACACACATGCATGCAATCTGTCTAGATATATTGTTTTCTGAAATAAAAATTGTACCTATATGTACATATATGAACAGTGTGTATAGAGGTATATTATATATAAGCTGTGTTTTCTCCATTTTCATAGACTGTATTATGAGCCTCTGTTCACATCTAGATTACATATTCATATCATCAGTTTATAGTGGCATTACTTTCTGCGCTAGTTTCTGTATTGTACGTTATTCAATCAATTCCTAATTATTGTATGTAAAGCTGTTTTTTATATTCACTATCATAGACAGCCTCATGATAAATATGTACATATTTCTGGCATAATTATATTATCACTCCTGTTAGATAGGGAATTTAATTCCAAAGTGCATTCACTGTCTAAAATGGAGCTTGTTTCTAAGGCCTTCTAAGTTGAAATAGCACATTTTCCTTGAATAGCTATACAAATTTATACTCTCACCAGGACTGAAAGGGACGCTAGTTTCCTTCATTTCTGCTGTCAAGTACACATGAATTGTATTTACTCTCTGTGAATATGCAGTTCAAGCACTTTGTCTAGTTTTCTATTGAAGTGTCTGCTTATATCTTCTTAATATGTTCATATAATATTTTAAGAATATTAGCCCTTTTCTATCTGTCATGTGTATTGCCAGTGATTTTTCTACTTTATTGTCTGTCTTTTGTTTAGTGTTTTCTACCATAAAAATAGTTTACATTTTGTTTTCCTGTTCACTTCTAGAAAGGCTTTTTTTCAATCTAAGAGTATAAATAGCATAACTTATTTTCTAGTATCTTTTTCATTTTTTATACTGCATTTTCTCTGTTGTGAGTTTATATGCTTATGTTTTTCTTCTGTTTCTCTACTGGGTAATCAATTGTTTTCTCTTACAGATGTAATTATTTTCCTTTTTAAATTTTAGAGTACAAAAGTGATTTGCCATGAAACTTCACATAATACTTAACTGAAAGCCCTCTTCACCAACAGCCTTCTCAAGCAATAGTTTGGTGTGTACCTTTCACCGTGTCACACAATGTTGGTGTTGTATTGCTCCTTTTGGTAAAGAGAACATTCCTGCCTGTTTCTTGTGAGACTCATGTGATCAGGTTAGGTCAAAACCTGGCTTTGATTCCAGCTGAGTCATGGGGGAAAGTAGTACCCCAGGGCCCAGGGATCCACCAGTTACACAGTCTCGCATTACTCTGGTATTCAAGGGCTAGTCATGCAAACAGGCAAACAGAACCCCACCCATGACATGTTCCTCCAGGTGGCAGTGACACAGATACACCTATGCATTTTGCCATCTTTCTCTTCAGTAGTAATCCTTTCAGATTCTGAAGTGTTGATGATTCTTGAATCTTGTGTCTCATGTGCCATTTTCCTGAGAAAGATATTTCATACACATTTAATTGGGAGACTGTGAGAGGATATTTTGTCACTTTTTTTTTTTTTTGTCACTTTTGTGTAAGCTAAGATCTCCTGTCCACCTGACTCTTGATGTATTCAGTAGAGTAGTATTTTGTATAACTGCCTGGTGTATCATCCTGTAATCTTCAAGAAAACCATGGATTACTATCAACACCAGGCTTGAAGAGATGAATCCATATGCTCAATTCACACAACAGTGAGGAAGAGGGAAATGCTGAACTGCACGGCCAGTTTTATTATCTAATAGGAAGGAACCCGTTTCATAAGCTACTGCCTAGGAGGCTC
Source organism: Bison bison bison (assembly GCF_000754665.1). Lineage (NCBI taxonomy): Eukaryota > Metazoa > Chordata > Mammalia > Artiodactyla > Bovidae > Bison > Bison bison. The sequence continues at coordinate 1,004,562 of NW_011495067.1, read as the reverse complement.
TGTGATAATGTAAGAAAACTATCTTAGATTATGTTTGTCAAAATGTAGTACAAAAATCACCTACATCAGAATGACTTGGAGTGTGGTGGAAAGACTTTCATTTTAACTGTATTTTGATTTTTAAAGCAAATGAATGAATTTTGTACTTCAGAAATTAGAAAGGGAAATCTGTAAATTGTTGGAATGTAGATTCCTGATGTCATACAAGATACCTGGCAGGGGAGGTAGGGGGCAAGTAGCTGCATTTTTAACACCTCTTTGAGACTTAATGTCCAAAGTATTTATTTCTATAGTTAGACTTAAGATGGGATAATCATGGAAATATAAAAATAAACATTTGATGATGTATTTCACTTTGCATATAAAGTTAAACAATGTCCCATTTACCATAGTTTCGAGGTATAATTTAGAAAAAAAAATGTATTTTTTTTAGATATGGTAACTACTTCAGTATAACTTGGAATGTTCTATTTAATTGAATACACCAATATAGACCGTTAACTAATTAGCAGAATTCATGTTCTCTGAGCTATTGTAGCATGTCTTTTTACTGGCAGAATAAATCTTGATGATCAGACTTTTTGGAAATACTGGAAGGCTCCACCAAAATGTAAACCTTATTGTGATTCTGTTATTAAAATCAATGGGATCTTTTGTTCTAAAATAGTTTTCATAAACTAAAATTCCTAATTTCAAGCATCCTGCTTAATTATATTTTATTGGTGTTAATTACTAAAAGTGAAACAAAGAATTATCATAGACTGGATTTTTATCTAATCTTATTTATGTTGGAGGGTAATAGAAGCTTAGATAACTTTTAAACTTACACATTCATCAACTTTGTAAAACAATGAGAAATAAAATAAGCTACTTTAGAAATTATTTTAAAAATTGTGTCTCAAAATTTTCTATCCTAATGACCAAATGTGTATTTTATATTTTAATTGTGATATTTAATTTAAATTGTGTTATTGATTCAAATCAAAAGATGAATATAATTTTACCAAGAAAAGTTAAGCAATTTGGGGAAAATAAATAATATTTTAATAGAAATCTATCATGTATTTATATATATATGCACATATACATATTTATATCAAACAAGCCTGAAGGTTTTCTAGTGCATCTGTTTCCTTAATCTGAGAAGTACTATGTTGCATTCTTCTTCCACAGGCTTATGCAGGCAAAGAAATGGAGGAGCAGCTGCGGTCAGTGTCCAGTGTGGATGAACTCATGACTGTGCTCTACCCTGAATATTGGAAAATGTACAAGTGTCAGTTAAGGAAAGGAGGCTGGCAACATAGTACAGAACAGGCTAACACCAACATAAGGACAGGAGAGACTCTAAAATTTGCTGCAGCACATTATAATACAGAGATCTTAAGAAGTAAGTATGGGAAAAGAAAATATATAATAAGCTTCATATGTCAACCCAGTGCAAATTGCTGTTCTGATCCTTTAATTTCAGCATTTGTAGTACTATTGAATACCTTTAAGGCCAAAAGTAAAACAGAAAATAAAGAATTATTTTCCAAATACAGAACTTTAAGATTTCACTGTGAGTGGTTAAAGTGGTTTCTTAAAAAATAAAGACAAGTGCATGCATATCAGCACACTAATTTTTTTTTAATTGAGATGATACCCCATCAGAAAAATTTTAAAACATACAAATTTTATACACTATAACACTTCAATCACTTAAACATTCTATATCACAAAAAATAATTGCACATAACTTTTCTTTTGCTTTGGATATAGAAATGTTTACTTTCCACATCATCCAAAATCATCTTGTCAACTGCTATTTGTTTCTTGTTGCTTTGGATGGAACTTAACTTGAGAGCTAGACTTTGGTAAAGTTAGTGAGACATCTCTAAGCAGCAGTCACAAAAAATTATGGTGTTGCACAAAGTGGCATAGACCCCCTGGTGGTATGTTGTTGGGCTACTTAAAAAATAACTCCTTTCAGTTGTTAGATATTAACTGATATAACGGTTTGAGATTGCAAATTATTTTGAAAACAAAAGCAAACAAAATGGCTTCATGACTGAATAACCCACAGTTTATATCTTTTTTTCCTAGAAACTTTATATTAGGGGAAATAGGAGAAAAATAAACTAGAACATGTAAGAAGTACATCATCTGTAATGAGGTCTTTAAAGAGTCAACAGTGCCATAGGTAAAACACCAACTCACTGGAAACAGAATTCCAAGAGAAAGCATGAAAGGAATAGGAAGTTTTGACTTCCCTGAAAAAAAACTTTGTTCAGGATACATGTCCCAGTTGCTAGAAAATACCTTCTCATTTCAAGTAGCTATCACCAAGACATGGTCACCAGCCTAAAAATGAGTTTCCAAACCAAAGCCATCATCTCATTCACAACTCAGTTTAAAAAGAGAAATTAAACATGTTGTTTATATTTGTTTTGCAACATTAAAAATACTACATATAATAGCAAATGAGCATGATTCTATCTCCATGGGTTTTATAAGCATCTACATGTTAAATTTTCAGGGATCTCCCAGGTGACTCAGTGGTAAAGAATCCACCTGCCAGTGCAGGAGCCAAGAGACAAGGGTTCGATTCCTAAGTTGGGAGGATCCCTGGAGGAGGAAATAGTAACCCACTCCAGTATTCTTTCCTGGAAAAAAACCCATGGACAGAGGAGCCTGGAGGCTAAGTCCATGGATTCATAAAGAGTCGGACATGACTGAGCACACATGGACAAGTAAAGTACTGTAGAATCTATTCTAATTGTCTTATAGAATCTATGATATTTGTACGGTAGAATTATTCTAATTGTAAGGAAGCATAACACTAATGTAGCTTGTTACATGGTACTAGACATTAGTGTTTGTTTGTTTGTTTTTTTAATAGAAAATACCTTTAGCTGCTCTGTTAAAGACCATATCCTATTCCAGCTCACAAGGCAATGTAGGATCCCGTCAACTATTTCTTTAAAGTATTATATATCTAAATCTTAACTCTGCAATCCATTGTGAGTGACTTCCAACTGCTGTGGGTTTTTCCACTTTGGCATCTGAGTAACTTACGGCCTTCCCTGTGACCCGACAGGTATTGATAATGAGTGGAGAAAGACTCAATGCATGCCACGGGAGGTGTGTATAGATGTGGGGAAGGAGTTTGGAGCAGCAACAAACACCTTCTTTAAACCTCCATGTGTGTCCGTCTACAGATGTGGGGGCTGCTGCAACAGCGAGGGGCAACAGTGCATGAACACCAGCACAAGTTACCTCAGCAAGACGGTAGGTGCGCGGCTCCGGCAGGGCACTCCCCGGCCCGGCTTCACCTCTGCTCCCTTTCAAGGAGCCCTGGTTCAGGGACTTCCCAGAAGTCCAGTGGTTGCAACTCTCCGCCTTCCAATACTGGGGGCGTGGGTTCTGTCCCTGGTCGAAGACCTAAGACCCTACATGCCTTGCAGCCAAAGAGCTAAAACATTAAAAAAAAAAAAGAAGCAATATTGTAACAAACTCAATTAAGACTTTAAAAATGGTCCACATCAAAAGAAAAAGATTTTTAAAATAAATTAGCTCAATTCAGAGCTGCTTCTATTGTCTGTGAAGAATGAAGTTAATTTTTCAATAGTTGTGTTTTTGATGAGAGACTGTCACCAAAAAAGTAACTGATACTTTGTGAACTCTGTTTATATAGTGGCATCAAAGCCATGTTTTAAAAATCAAATGGAAAAACTTAATGACAGTATCATATTCTCCAAAAGGTAGTATTGATTTTTAAAAGATACTTAAGATTAAAAATAATGCTGTTTTTATATTCAAGTTAAACTCTTATTTAAAAGGAATTTTGGTATTCTGAGTCTGATGAAAAAAACATGTTGACTTTTTTTAAAGTTACAGAAAATAAACATGAGGAATTTAGGAATTATTGTAAAATACATTTTTTTAATATCTTTAGTTGTGTATATTTAAAAATATTTCAGTCAAGTGGTGTGATATGCGTCCTAGACAATATTGTTTATTACTGTGGTACTTCATTTAAATGAAATATCAACTTGCATTGATTTTTTTTTAAAGGCATAGATACACCAATTGAGTTTTCCAAAGAATAAAGGGCTATGTCTCTTTTAAAATTAGGATGATATGCAATACACTCTAAGGATAGATTTTAGAAAAATTATTTTACCAAATAAAACAAAATGTATCTATTAAGAGCTCATAATTTATCGTTTTAGAACTGCCTTATTGGATTTAGTTGATGAAATTTTATTTTTTAAGTGCTTATATCATATAGATTTGAATGACAGCTGTTTTAGTATTAGAATTTTATTGTTCATTTCTGGAAATTCCTGTTTTTTCAATAGTTCACTTATTTACTTGGCGAAAATAAGTTAACGGTTGACAACATCCAAAGATATTTTTCATTACTTAGTTCAGTTCAGTCACTCAGTCGTGTCCGACTCTTTGCGACCCCGTGGACTGCAGCATGCCAGGCCTCCCTGTCCATCACCAACTCCCGGAGCTTACTCAAACTCATGTCCATTGAGTCGGTGATGCCATCCAACCATCTCAGCCTCTGTCATCCCCTTCTCCTCCCACCTTCAATCTTTCCCAGCATCAGATTCTTTTCCAATAAGTCCTTCACATCAGGTGGCCAAAGTATTGGAGTTTCAACTTCAGCATCAGTCCTTCCAATGAATATTCAGGACTGATTTCCTTTAGGATGGATTGGTTGGATCTCCTTGCAGTCCAAGGGACTCTCAAGAGTCTTCTCCAACACAACAGTTCAAAAGCATCAATACTTTGGCACTCAGCTTTCTTTATAGTCCAACTCTCACATCCATATATGACTACTGGAAAAACCATATAGCTTTGACTAGACGGACCTTTGTTGGCAGAGAAATGTCTCTGCTTTTTAATATGCTGTCTAGGTTGGTCATAGCTTTTCTTCCAAGGAGTAAGTGTCTTTTAATTTCATGGCTGCAGTCTCTATCTACAGTGACTTTGGAGCCCAAGAAAATAAAACCTCTCACTGTTTCCATTGTTTCCTCATCTATTTGCCAGGAAGTGATGGGACCAGATGCCATTATCTTAGTTTTCTGAATGTTGAGTTTTAAGCCAACTTTTTGACTTTCCTCTTTCACTTTCATCAGGAGTCTCTTTAGTTCCTCTTCACTTTCTGGTATAAGGGTGATGTCATCTGCATATCTGAGGTTATTGATACTTCTCCCAGCAATCTTGATTCCAGCTTGTGTTTCATCAACCCCAGCGTTTCTCATGATGTACTCCACATATATAAGCTAAATAAGCAGGGTGACAATATACAATCTTGACATACTCCTTTCCCCATTTGGAACCAGTCTGTTGTTTCATATTATTGTTTCATTACTAATTCCCCACAAATTCTTCTACTGTGTGTTAATTAGAGAGTGTTTTAAATGAATCTGGTTTTACAATGTCTCAAGCTTTATAGAGTAACATTAATGATTACTTTAATATTTACATTAAGTAATTCAAAATATATCCTTTAGATACCGATGCCCAACATTTTGTGTAAAGTTCCTCAGTCAGGCTTTTTCTCTGAGACATCAAACAAACCCCAAACACCACCACCACCATAAAAAGCACCTTCTAGTTTTCCCTCTTACTGCATGACGTCATTTCTAGTCAGAAAGAAGGAAATCGTCTCTAAGGGGACTGTCACCAAATCAGATGTTAATGTGTTAATTTTATCCCCTAAGTGTCTCGAATCCCCATGTCCAGCACCATGTCTCTCATCCAAAACGCTTCTGATTCACTTTCCGACTTAGGAAACACCATCCCCCTTGCTCTCCCGGCTTCCCCGTCCCTGCTTCGTAACCATCCTCTACACCGCCCCCGAGGATATTTTCAAACACATAAGACTGATGCTATCGGTTTCCAGAGTAAGAGGCCTTCAGCGATTCCCAGTTGCTCCTACAATGAGACCAAATTCTCTATCATTACCTCTGCCTTCCTCCACCGCATCCTCTAACACGACTCTCCCTTGACCTCCCTCTTTCTAGTCCCTGTGTTCTCGGCTTCCTTCAGTTCCCCCTCCACCCTAGACCTTTGCACACACCTCTGAGCCGTCCTGGCCTTCTAGTCTCCTCCTGCTAAGATCCAGCTCCTCAGACCTCAACTCAAGTACCGCGTGGCTCCAGGAAGTCCTGGGGGAGATTTTTATGACTGGTTTACACTCAGTATTCTTGAAAATTCTTTGTGGTTTCTAATACTTTTCTTTCAAAGCAACAACTATACCTTATAATAATTGAGTTCATAATATAGGGTCATTATTATTTGATTAATGTCTATCACCTCCACAAAGGGAAGAACAGGTCTGTTTCATGCATTGATCATCCGGGTGCCCACCACAGAGGGAGTGCATACCCCCCTATAGGACCCCCAAAAACCGTGGACCCTCTCACCAGAAAAAAGATGAAGATATAGACACGTCCACAGCACTAATCATCCAGGTGCCCACCACAGAAGGAGTGCACACCCCCTTATAGGAGCCCCCAAAAACCATGGACCCTCTCACCAGAAAAGAAATGAAAATACAGACACACCCACAGCATTTGCCCTACAGTTTTAGGGAGTTGGTTCTCTGACCCTTAATCCTTAAGTGTTCAATCAGACTTTAAAACAATTTCTTAATGTTTAATAATATTAAAACAGTTGATTAACTCACTTGTGTAATTTTTAAGTGATTCTTTTACCAACCAAAAGTGTACACTATAAAGTGCAGCTCCATCTTTTTTTTTTTTCTGCAGTTCCATCTTTTAAAAAGATCTATTTCTTTAACAAATTGAAAATAAATTTTTCCTTTTTTTCCCATTTATATTTAATACAAGCAAAAGTCAACATTCTATTTCTCTTACTATCAGCTTACTAAATATGTGTTTACATGTGTGCTAAGTTGGAGTCCCTTAGGTAAAAGTCTGAATTTGAGAAACAAAAAATCAGTTCTTTGTTAGTAAGCAAAACAAATATATTTAGTCTTCAACAAACCATTAGTAGTTTTCTGTGACCACTGCATATTTATTCTCTAATTAGGTCACTGGTCTAATTAGGTCACATATTCACCTAATTGGTATCAAAGTGAAGGTTTTTATGTACGGACAAGTATTAACACAGCATACAAACTGCTCTGCCATGTTGGAGGCCTTAAAGGGGTTTGCTGCTAAGTCACTTCAGTCGTGTCCAACTCTGTTTGACCCCATAGACGGCAGCCCACCAAGCTCCCCCGTCCCTGGGATTCTCCAGGCAAGAACACTGGAGTGGGTTACTATTTCCTTCTCCAATGCATGAAAGTGAAAAGTGAAAGTGAAGTCGCTCAGTCGTGTCCAACTCTTCGTGACCGCATGGACTGCAGCCCACCAGGCTTCTCCATCCATGGGGTTTTCCAGGCAAAAGTACTGGAGTGGGGTGCCATTGCTAAAGGGGTTTAGGCTTCAGAAATTCTAAGTCTCCAGGGCTAAGAGCATTTAGTGCTAAGTTTAAGTGCTGCTGCTGCTAAGTCGCTTGAGTCTTGTCCGACTCTGTGCGACCCCATAGATGGCAGCCCACCAGGCTCCTCTGTCCATGGGATTTTCCAGGCAAGAACACTGGAGTGGGGTGCCATTGCCTTCTCCAGTTTAAGTGCTATGTTTAAGTAAAACAGAATTTGATCCAGTAGCCTCAGTACTTAAACATCAAACGTGGTATCTTTTTCCTGGAAGAAAATTAAGTCTACTTTATATCATATGGAAATAGTTCTGGCTGTATTTCACCTTCTTTCAAGACCACAGAATTTAGGATTATTTTATAATACATTTATGATGTTGTTACTATTCATTTTACCCGCTTCCTCCCTATTATCTGCTCACAAGAAAAACAATCGGAATTTGCTGCACCATTTTAGAAGTCTGTCTGGTTTATTGTTGTTGGTTTATGTTGTTTTCCCATTTTGTTTGGATCCTTTTCAATAGACTTGATACTTACAATAATCACTTTTCACAGTTCTTATAAATTCTGATCTGAAAGCAGCAGTTTTTAACTGTGTAACTATAAATAGTAGGGTAGTTTTCATTTTAGTACTTCAGTTTTTAAAAGATTTTCAGGAGTTTACAATTAAAAATTTGAAGTCAGTTGGGAAGGAGGCACTTAGTCTTCTAGGTCCTGCCATGGGCACCCTCCTCTGATTGCACATGCTCTCCTTCCTCAACTTCTCTCTCTGCTCTTCTGGGGATCCCTCCCCCAAGTCTTCACCTCCACCTCATACTTCTCTCGTGGTTTCCCCACAACCTACTCAACCTCCTGACTGGGCTTCCCCCAGACAGTCAGAGTCAGTCTGATCCCATCCTATCCCATCCCTCACACACCAGATCCCATCCTATCCCTGCCCCCAATCACATCCTCACAAATAAGTAAATAAATCTTTTTCTTTCTTCAGTATTCTCAGTCTTAGTAAATAATGCCATTCTTTTATTAGTCCATTGATCTGATTTTTCTTCCTTTCACTAAAAGCCCAATACCTTTCCAACATCTCTGGGATCCGTCAGTGCCTTCAATCTGCTGACCTCACCCTGGTATGGACCACATCCATCCATTACCAGGACCATTACGCATGGACCAGCTGCAAACTGATGTCAAAGCCCCCTTCCTTCTTCCCTTCAATCTCTTTGCCACATTATAGCAGTGTTTCTTCTTTCTAAATGATAAATCTGACACTGCTCAAAACTCTCCAGTAACATTGCCTATTGACACTGAGCCAGCATACAGCAAATGTGTAGGTAAACTTGTCTTTGTGTTTGAAACATCTCCTTACACACCACTCCATATCCCCACTTGTCTGGCTAATTTCTACTCATCCTCAAGCCTGGACATAAATGTCATCTTCACAGCATCCTGTCCTATGCTTCAGTAGCAGTCTTTATTGCTCATCCAACATAGCATCATCACCTTACGAGTCAGATCATTTTACTTCCCATGCTCTAAACCCTAAGAAAGCAAAGACTGTGTTTGGTTATCACTATGGGGCATAACAGTGCAGTAGTTGGTACACAGTAAACACTGGGCACTAAATAGAATGAATCCTTAGATTAAAAGGAACAGATTTGAGGTCAAAGGTAGAGTTTTAAATAGGCTGATTTTGAATCATCTGAGTGGTAAGTAGGTGGAGATACCAGAGGAATGCTGCCAAGTCGCTTCAGTCATGTCCGACTCTGTGCGACCCCATGGACTGCAGCCTACCAGGCTTCTCTGTCCATGGGATTCTCCAGGCAAGAACACTGGAGTGGGTTGCCATTTCCTTCTCCAACCAGAGGAATATTAGGCACATAATTTTAGAATCCTACAGCAGTGATTGGATCTTCAGCTATAGATCTGGGAAGAAACCTCACATTGATGACTGGTTTTTTGGAGCCTTGATGTGGTTGTTACTGCTTAGAGAATTCTCATATCAGGAGGGACGATT
>NW_011495067.1:988656-995011 GCF_000754665.1 Bison bison bison | reverse complement strand
TGAAAGCCAATGCTGAGGGATGGCCAACGTTCAGTCGTTGATAGTCCCATCTGTTTCTCTCTTTGGATTTGTAACTTCATGCCCTTCTCCAACCTGAAGAATCCACTCAGATTTTTTTTTATAGGAAAAGGGAGAATTTGAATTTGAATTCAATTAAGCAAGTGTGGCGAAGCACCTACTATGCAGTGCCTATCAAGAAGGTTCACAAACCAAGGAGAGCAAGACATGAAACTGCTGAAGGCACTGTTTCTGTCTTTGACATTTGACCTAATATAATTATCTGTTTTATTTTCAGAGTAGTATAAATGGGAGCATGTGATGATTGTTTTCAAACATAAAAGGAAGTTTCTTACTGATATTTTCTGAAGAAGAAAAAAAAAAGGTTTTGTTTCGTTACAGGAATTCCAGACATCTTTTGGCACCAAATCACCAACTAGAATCATATAAACTGTAAGGACAATGTACCTTAAGTAATGTACAACCCAAGTTTTTGGTAGAAATTTACAGAGCATTTTTATGGTGCTTCACGAAGGGGGCAGGTTATCAGCATGTGTGAGGAAGCCAGCCGTGAGCTGCAAAGTAAAACCACATGCACTAAGCATTCCAGAGTGAGCTAATCGACAACAACTGCTTCAAAGTCCTCCCCAAACAATATCTAAGCAACTTTGAAAAGTCACACAGATCGGATGTCCTCCTGACCTCGTTCCTAAACATATGCTTCAAGTGTATTTTCTCATGAGAAGTTGTATGTTTAAGACAGATAACCAAAAAGCAGAAAGTAGGTTTTGAGGAATGTAAATTATTTGATGGCAGAAGCAGAAGGCATCTGCTTTCGAGCCAACATTTGAATAAAAAGTTATTTAAATGTTGGTATGCCATTAAGCAGCTTCACTGAAGATGGGAATGAAAAAAGAATTGCTAAATCCATGGGTTTCCCGTGGACATCTTGGAGTTAGAACCAAAGAAACAGTGCATGTTCATTCATGCTGACAGAAGAAGCGGCTCAGTCTGGGCGCTAAACTTCCTTTCCTCATTCTTGTGTACAAGAACCACATTATTTAAAATTCCATATTGCCATCTTAAAAAGAAACAGCCATTCTATTTTTTTGTTATTTTATAAGGAAATTAAGCATACAGATTAGCAAAACTGCTACAGATATGTTGGATTTCAAGTCAATGTTTCCTAAAATTGTCTTTCACTGCAAAAGGCACTTAATCCTAAGTAAACTGCAGCAGTGGAGTGAAACTTAGGAGGATTATTTTGCACTGCTGACAGGGATAGTTCTTCCATTAATTAAACAGAACACTAGCAGTCTGAAGGATTCATTTATTACATTCATATGCATTTAACAAGTGGAACGCAATTTGTTTTGAATCTTTAGCTAAGTAGTATTTGGCAAGAACAGTTGTTGGAAATCAGGTTTTTTCCAGATGTGGGAAAAGAACTCTAGACCAATACCAGTTATCAGAAGTTTCTTTAAGAATAACATTTGCCTTCAGAAGAAAATTAATGCATCTATTAGACATAACACTTTTTTCCGACTTAAGGTACTGATCATGTCCACAAGTTTTATTCATTAATTCTAAAACTCCTGAATTGGCATTTTTATTTTAACTGTATTACTGTATGTACATTTTATGTATAAAAACATGTAAAATGAATTCAATATCAGATGTCCTAATAAGGACCTGCTGTCTTCCCAGACCTAACTTAAGTTCCATAACCTCTTGATACCTGGCCATATGGTTAATATACTCAGTTGAAAGGTTAAAAATAAACCCTCAATTTTCCTCTTTCCCATTTGGAGGATGATTTGTTTAAATGTTGTGTAGTTTTTCTATTGGATTTTGCAGTTATTAGTCTTTAAGCCGTGTTAGTGGCTCAGGCGGTAAAGCGTCTGCCTACAATGCGGGAGACCAAGGTTTGATCCCTGGGTCGGGAAGATCCCTGGAGAAGGAAATGGCAACCCACTCCAGTACTCTTGCCTGGAGAATCCCATGGACAGAGGAGCCTGGTGGGCTACAGTTCATGGGGTCACAAAGAGTCGGACATGACTGAGCAACTTCATTTCACTTTCTCTGCAGTTATTAGCCATGCTTTCTGGGGCTACACATTGTGTCTACGTTTAATTAACAAGCTCAAAGTTGGAATATTTAAATTAAATCCGGTAGTGAGATACTAGTCTCTGAAGAAAAACTGGTCATATTTTGAGATAAAAGGATGTTGTAAAGAAAGGCATTTTTTGTGTGTGTCATATCTGTAGCTAAATATTCAAACATTCTTTAGAATTTGGTACTAACCTGTAATCCAGGATCTTCTCAAAAAAGGAAATCCTATACAATGGCACCCCACTCCAGTACTCTTGCCTGGAAAATCCCATAGACGGAGGAGCCTGGTAGGCTGCAGTCCATGGGGTCGCTAAGAGTCAGACACGACTGAGCACTTCCCTTTCACTTTTCACTTTTCTGCATTGGAGAAGGAAATGGCAACCCACTCCAGTGTTCTTGCCTGGAGAGTCCCAGGGACAGGGGAGCCTAGTAGGCTGCGGTGTATGGGGTCACACAGAGTTGGACACGACTGAAGCGACTTAGCAGCAGCAGCATACCTTTATCTTACATAGCCTGCAAGAGAAGTAGAAAAAGGAATTGTTGCTTTACAACTGTTGCTAGGCTGGGGTAAACAACCTATTGTTTAAAGCTTTATTTGAAGTCCATTCTTGTTGGTGGGAATGGACCATTAAATATTCTTATTAAAGAATTCCAGTTGATAACAAATGAGGACCTCTCAGTTGGAAATGTTTGTCATTTCCTCCTATTACAGTTTTACTGAATACGCAATCAAAAAAGTTTTTTCAATTTCCATCCATGTTTAAATGCCATCTTTATGTAAATTCTTTTCATCTTCTCAAACCCGTGACTCTTAATGAAAGGCATATACTGATAGTATAGCATCAATCCCCATGGTGAGTTTTATTATTATTTAGATGCCAAATTATATACAAGCTAAACATCCATTGTTCAAGAACAATTCACTGTATGACATCAAACTATTTTGGGAAACTCATGTCCAAAATATCAAATTATAATTATCATCATCAATTAGTATTTACTAGGTATATGTATATTCATAGAATTATTAGCTAAAACTGAACACAGTGCATAAACTTTGCACTCTATGAGTTTAAAGTAGAAAGTACTGTTGTGCACACATTAAACAATCTGACGATAGTACAAAGATTTTTATTGTATTAAAGTATAAAGAATCTATTGTTTGAAACACTAATATGTTTGGCTACACCTTAACTCTTTTGAAAGAAAATTATAGTCACTGTGTGGGTTTCAGCCGTTATGTAAATAGCAGGCAAAGAGTCCATAAAGGAATTAAACTGCAGGTTCGTGTTTACCAGCAGCATTTGTGGTAAATTATTTGGTATGTTTATAATTCTAACCTAATCTCATTATACATATACAGAGATTTATTTTCCAAATTCGCTCTTATTGTTAGTTTTACTTAACTATGGTTTTCAGTCATTGATTGATGAAACTGTTATCTTCAGCTGACATAGGTACAATTACTCATTAATGCCCACACCTACAGCACATCTCAGTGAATGTTTCTAATTTTTCTAAAGTTGATGGATGATTAAAACTAATTATCAAAAATCTTTCTCCTTTTAATATTGGTCAGAGCCATCTTTCTCTGGGCCCTTAAATTGTTTCCACGCTGGCACAGTCAAGTAGAGAATTAAGGAAACCACTTGAAAACTCTCAGGTCAAAATTTGGAGGTGGAAAATGTGTTTCAAGAGAAGAAAAGGTGTTTTACTTTAATTTTCAGCCTATTTCTTCCTTTTGATCAAATTAACTTAGTTCACCTGGCCAATTACCTACGTAGACTCAAACAAGAAACATTCCTATAATATCAATAATTAAATTTTTATTTCCCTTATTTATAAATAATTTCTTCTCCTAAACTCCTCCACATTTCTAATGCTTATGAAAATGTTTAATTTACAGGAAATACACAATTCTCTGTAGTGACTTTTTTTTTTAGTGCCCCTTCACCTGTCCTTTTATCCTTACAGCTAGTCTATTCACCAACCAGAATCCCTTCCACCCTTTGAAAGTATAGGGCCAGGCTTACTTCACTGGGAATATGCTTCTCAATGTACATTTTACTGATCTCTGTCTCACCAGAACAGACTTCTGTTCCCTGGTACACACCTGGTGCTTTGGGGTGGGTCCTGATTGTGGACATTATCCACCCAGGAATGGCTGAAGTCTGTATGTGATCACTGATTATGCTCCTTTACTGTGCCGTCTCCCCTTTGGAGGTCATGCCAGGGTGGAACCTGGTTTTGCAATAATCATTGAATGGAAGAAGGATGCAGCTGAGCTCTGGGGGTGGGAAACCATCATGCACTCTTCTGCAATAGCTGTTATCTCAAATGGGGCCTTATCCTTCACTGTCAGGCCTTGTTCTGCCTTGTGTCACTTGAGATAATGCCAGATCTTGCAGTGTTTTTTATATGCAGAAATGCCCTTGTGGTCTGAAATGTCTGATCCCTCCCACCCCAATCATATGAGGCAACCTTTATTGTTTCTCCATCCCCACCTGATCCTGCCCTTTGACCCCTGCCTGCTACAGCCCACAGAGCTGCCTTGTTACCCAGTTATCTCCACTCAGTCCTTATCACACTTGAGGACGTGTGACCCTGTGACCACACAGGGTCCTCTTCCCTCCACTCAACAGTACCCTATCCTGGTTCTCCACGTCAGGTCATAATTCTTCCCAGGCATGTTTACTAGTTCATGTATCTTTCTTCATCTTTTACATGTTCCCTGTTGCCCAGGTTTCTATTATTAGACATGTTCTGTTTTCATTCAGAATGATCTCACCAAGTAATGTCATCAGTGTCCAAGACTTTAATTCCAGTCTTAATACCAATGGCCTTTAAGTGGCTCTCCTAAGCTCTGGGTACATATATCTGGGTACAGAAGAATTAGACATAAATTCTTAGGTTTTTGTGAGCTGACCTATACATCTTCCTATCATTTCCACTATGACGGGGTTTAATTAATTTGTAAATATAAAAATTAAATAAAATTAAATGAGTTTAGAAAATGCTTATTTTCTAAACCACTTTATATTTTTTCTATAATGCTGTTTCCTAATGTAGGATCCAGAGACGTTATAAGAAGTAGAAAACTATAGTATATATAGATAGTACAGAATTATATTCTCTTAAAATAATTAGGCATAGTGCAAAAGATTTCTGCCAATGTGGTATTTTACCAAAAAAAAAAAGAGGTTTCCTCCAAACTACGTAGACAAATGTCTTTTTAGAGAAGAAACTGGTCAAAATTATAATACTAGGATATGTTGAGATCGTATGTTGAGATTTCTCTGCAGAATAGAAAGTACTCTGGAAAATATCTAAATTCTTGAGAATGTGTGGAAATAACTCACATCTATAGAGCAATCAAAATATGTATCACAATCATGTACATGAGCTTATATAATTTTTAAAACAGTCCCATGAATTAATGGGTGAAATGTTGTCCTGTATTGACTGATTTTAAAAGAAATACTCAGCTTCGAGAAGCTTAAATGACTTTTCCAAGATCACAAAACTTATAAGTGTGGTTGCTGATAAAGTGCCCTCTCTGTATGTGAGCCTGTGCCCAAACTCCTCCCAAGGCACTGATGCTAAGAAAGTAGCTGAAGTTTTACATGAATATATAATAAGTACATTTCAAGTGAAGAAAATGTACATTTATTATTTAGGTATTTCTGTATTTCATTCTTCAAACTTCATTTCAATAAATCTCCCTCTAGGCATGAACAAAATGGACAACTAATTCTATTCCCTAAATATTTGCCATGATCTTTAATGGTTGCCATGAAATTACAGCAGAAGATGGATTCACAAGGCTCTAGAGTGTTGTCTTTTTTAGCACTACTCAAACATCCATAAAGATACCAAGTAACACATGGTGTAACTGTACTTAAAATACTATAAACTGATAGTTTCAAGCAGGTAATGGCCAGGATTTCGCTTTTACCATTATTCAGTTCAGTTCAGTCGCTCAATCATGTCTGACTCTTTGCGACCCCATGAATCGCAGCACACCAGGCCTACCTGTCCATCACCAACTCCCGGAGTTCACTCAGACTCACGTCCATCAAGTCAGTGATGCCATCCAGCCATCTCATCCTCTGTCGTCCCTTTCTCCTCCTGCCCCCAATCACTCCCAGCATCAGAGTCTTTTCCAATGAATCAACTCTTCGCATGAGGTGGCCAAAGTACTGGAGTTTCAGCTTTAGTATCACTCCTTCCAAAGAACACCCAGGGC
>NW_011495067.1:968248-988313 GCF_000754665.1 Bison bison bison | reverse complement strand
CAGCTGTTTCCACTGTTTCCCCATCTATTTCCCCTGAAGTGATGGGACCAGATGCTGTGATCTTCGTTTTCTGAATGTTGAGCTTTAAGGCAACTTTTTCACTCTCCTCTTTCACTTTCATCAAGAGGCTCTTTAGTTCCTCTTCACTTTCTGCCATAAGGGTGGTGTCATCTGCATATCTGAGGTTATTGATATTTCTCCCAGCAATCTTGATTCCAGCTTGTGCTTCTTCCAGTCCAGCGTTTCTCATGATGTACTCTGCATATAAGTTAAATAAGCAGGGTGACAATATACAGCCTTGACGTACTCCTTTTCCTATTTGGAACCAGTCTGTATTATTACTGATCATAATTTAGAGTTTAAGAAACTTTGGGATTTAAATCCTTAGTTTTAATTAATCTCTAATTTACTGTATATTCAACTTAAAACATTGTTTTTGTGGAAGGAAGAGAAAAACTGAACTTCTCCATTAATAAGGCATTCAGAATAAGATTTTAAACAAAATTTGAGACTCTAATCCACCCTCATGTATGATGTCCTACCCTATTCTACACTTATATTTTCATAATGCTTTTGTAAAAACAGCAGAAATGATACTTTATCTATTAATGAATGTATCTTTCTTTTAAACATAATAAACTCATTAGATATATCAGAAAATATAAAGCTAGTTTGAAGTTGAAATTTCATTTGGAATGAAAATCAATTTTACACCTAGGTATTTTATGTGTGTGTACTCAGGTTATAGAAAATAAGACTTAACCAAACATTTCCAGGTTTTGTGGCCATTAGCTTTGCTCTTACACCACAAAGATATTTATATCTGTGCCATTTTTTAACCCCCTGGAATAATCAAAGACTGAAACAATCCTTTCTTCCTTGAACACATTGGTCTGTCACATCTCTGTAATCATTAGTTGGTTATCAAAATTCTAATATGCTTAATAATAGGGGCATGAGATAAGCACATGGACTGTTTACTGTTCTGATACAGGATATTGATTCGACACAAAACAGTTTTTACTTGTAATCATAAAAAACTTTAGCATCCTGCATACATTACATGGCACTCCCTAATCATGAAGAGTTAAGCTCGCTCTTTTTGGGCTCCAACATTTACCACAGAAATGCTTTACAGTATCTATATAATTTTTCTTCTTTTTGTCCCTTCTTTGTAGTTGTTTGAAATTACAGTGCCTCTCTCTCAAGGCCCCAAACCAGTAACAATCAGTTTTGCCAATCACACCTCCTGCCGATGCATGTCTAAGCTGGATGTTTACAGACAAGTCCATTCAATTATTAGACGCTCCCTGCCAGCAGCACTACCACAGTGAGTATGACTTTGATCTGCTTTTTTCTGCATCCTCTACTAACATAAAATTACTTCCAAGTAAACACAGGTGATTAAAAAATTTTTGTGAAATGTGCTATATTTCTCTATCAAATAAAGCAAGACAAATTTGAAAATGCACTGTGAACATAAAATTAAACTGAAACAGGAAAACCTATGTTATAGACAAAATAGCTTACCATATAAAGTAAGTATTTGTCTGTGGAAAGACACAGATGCCACCAACATTTAACACTCATACAATCAGGTGTGCAAATTCATAGATGGATGTCAAAACTAAAAACATTTGAGTCTTAAGATTTTTGGCCCAAAACAAAAAGTAAACATGAATATATTATTTTATATCTTTTATAGCAAATTCAGTTGCCTTTCTTCCATCTCAATTAGTTTTTCACAACATATCAATTCATATTATTTCAGCAAGGATTGGATATTGAAATATTAATACTTTAAAAATTTTTTCTTAATATTATTTCATATTCACTCTCAAAGAAACATTTGTTATTCAACATAATTTCCCATCCTATTTTTTAGTTGGTTTTATGGTTTAGCATATACGGCACTATATGCTTCATTAGATCTTATAAAGAGCCTGGATAGAGCATAATGGATTGACTCTGTGAACAGTTTATAACAAATTGTTACGCATTGCCACCTGAGGCCTAGGAACTTTCTATCCCCAAATGAGAACCCAGAACTTTGTTCTTTAGGACGGCCAGGGCATATAGCACAGGCATGTAAAGAAACCTTGTATAACTCCAACATTTATAATAAAAGTATAAATAAATTGATGAGTAAACATATGCATCACCAAAAACTTTTCTAGGAACCTTCCCTTTTAGGGGACTTGACCATAAGCGTGATGTGCTAATGGCATCCCCTGCTGCATCTCTTTGTGCTGCTTTACTTAGTGTGAGAGGTGGAAGTCCTTACCTTTCCAGAGACACTTTAGGTAAAACTCTTGGGTAGCCTACTTTGACTGACAGAAAGGAAAAGATCTTACAGGCATCTGTGAATAAATTCACACTGATGCAAGTACAGACAATGGCTCCCTGAAGTAGTAGAGAGATTTCATTCACACAGTCCTGGGAATTCTAGTCACTTGTATCCCTTGGCAAGTCATCTAATCTAAGCACTTCAGTCATAATTTCTGTGCTAATGGTTTCGAGAATTACAATGCAAGATCTGAGCATTTTGCTGATTATATTAATTATAGTTAATATTTTATCAAAGTCCCTTTTATATGCATGCATGCACTTCACTCCTGTCTGACTCTGCAACCCCATGGACTATAGCCCACCAGGCCCCTCTGTCCATGGGATTCTCCAAGCAAGAGTACTAGAGTGGGTTGCCATTTCCTCTTCAGGGGATCTTCCCCACCCAAGGATTGAACTCACATCTCGTACATCCCCTGCATTGGTAGGCAGGTTCTTTACCACTGCTGCTGCTGCTGCTAAGTTGCTTCAGTCGTGTCTGACTGTGCAACCCCATAGACGGCAGCCTACTAGGCTCCTCTGTCCCTGGGATTCTCCAGGCAAGAATACTGGAGTGGGTTGCCATTTCCTTCTCCAGTGCTACCCTTTTATATAACTGTGTTTATTTATAATCATATTAGATGTAATAGGTACAGAATCAAAGATTTATTATGTCTGTTTATTTACCTCTACATTATTCATAGTAATGATCTTTCACATTCTTTGAGGCCTTGGAATCACACAGTTGTCACTAATTACTTCTTTTCCTTGTATCATATCCAAATGCTATTGATTATTTTGGGGGAGAGGGGAGACAGCCACTCCAGCCTAAACTGACCATTTCATTTCCATCATTGCCATCCCATCTACTTCTTTCTGCATGGATTTCTGATTTAATGAAGTGGTTTAAGTACTGTCTTTCTTGTACCAAATATGTCTCTAGTTGCTGAGTAATGTCACAAGTTAGCTTTAAAAGGCATCATTTCATTCACCTGACCAGAATCCTTTGGTGACTTTCAACTTCCCAAAGAACTGGACACCGATTTTCCACCTCTGTCATCTGGCATCAGCCTTCCTTTCTTGTTTTGTTCCCATTCTTCTCCAAGTCTGTGTTTCACAAAGTCTGATTCCCTGAAGACCAAGCTCATTTCCTGCTCTGTATCTTGTTTCTATTCTGGCCTAGCTTAAAATAAATGTCCTTTCTTTTCTGCCTTTCCAAAGTCCTATCCATTTCTCAGAGTTCAGGTGGTGGTCTTTCTCCTGCCCCTATCTTGTCCAAGCATCACAGGTACCTTTTGCTTCTTGAATACCCACAGCAATGACTGTATTTACTCTGTCCTTGCACAGATTTTTAGGGCTCTGTAAAAGTTGCATGTGAAACTGGTTTGTGAGATTATTTTAGGCAGGTTTATGTGTTCTATAATGTCCAGCTCATAACACTTAAGAATCACTGAGCCATGCCTACTTCAGGTCCGAGCAGACATTGTCTCGCTTAATGCTCACCAAAACATCTATGAAGCTGGTGGTAGGATTAGCCTTATTTTACCGATGAAGCAGATAATCACACCCCAAACTTGGGGACTGTAAACACATATACTACACTCATCAACAAATGCTTGCTAAATAACTTACTCATCTGTATATATCTCATAGCATTTGTGTATTTTACTCATTTCTTCATCATTACTTGCACACTGCATGCTGTTCGAGGGCAAGAAGAGAGAAAAAGAGCAAAAAGATCTTGGGTCTTGGGGTAAACCAGAGCTGAATGAGGTCTGCCACTAATTAGCGTTTTAAGATTGGGCATTTCATGTCTCTGAATTTCAGTTTGCTTATATATAAAATGTAAAGATATAAAAAGGGTTAAAGGAAATGCGGCATACTTCTACTGTGCTGAGAATGGTGTCTAGCATCTGAGAGATAGTCATTAAGGGGCAGATTTATTATCATCATGAAGATTCATGTTAAATTCATTTCCTTGTCTCTGTGTTTTTCAGTGAGTTTTACTGCATAAAATTAAGAATTGTATTTTATATTCCAAGCCAGTACACACAAAACTGTGTGTATAGCAATATCTAATTATGTATATGGCATCACCGACTACATGGACATAAGTTCGCTCTGGGAGTTGGTGATAGACAGGGAGGCCTGGCGTGCTGCAGTCCATGGGGACAAAGAGTCAGACACGACTGAGAGACTGAACTGAACTGAGCTGTGTATATATGTTTGTGATATTCATAATATATATAAAATTTTAAAGTAGATGTCTGTATTACTTTACCTATAGTTATGCAGCCATATAAAACTATAAAAATAAAACAAAGTTTTGTTTTAAATTATTTCCTTTATTATTCAACCTTTTTTTTTTTCATTATCATCCCTTAAGGATACTTTTATAGACGTTTTTTCCTAATTACCTACCCCGTGAAATTTTAATGCCACAGACATATTTACATCTCTTTATATATCTTAAATATGTCTGGCCTTTATACATTAAAGAGGAAATATAAAGGTTTGTTTTTTTATTCAGTATAGGATTAAAAAGGACAAAATAAAAATTTTATAGTGAAAAGTTAAAAAACAATGTAAAATCTGTTAATACTGAATATAACTTTATAACTATGTGCTGGGAAACATATAAAGTAATACATTTACTTATAAATGGTAATATATCAAATTACATATGGAAAGTAGCAACTGATATAAATGTACAATACAAATAAAAATTTTCAAACATTTAAAATAATAATTTTCCAGCAAAAGTAAAATATTTTTAAAAATAAGTTTTAAAAAATTTTTTGAGAAATTAATTTTTTTGAACTTCTGCTTTCTATGAGAAAACAATAATAACCTGTATAACTACCAGATACTCACGTAGAGGGTGTCAACAGTGTTTCTTCTTGGCATCTGACATGCTCATGTTTTGATTAACTTCTGTAGAATTAACTAATAAATGTAAACTCTTTAATTCTCAAAGTTCAGGTTTCACACAAAACAGATCAAGCAGAAGCCACAGAGCAGCCCACAGGGTACCGCTCAGTGTATGACTTTGAGATAAGGTCAAGAGGAATTCTTTCAGTTACAGCCATTCACTCACTGTACTTTTGTAGTCTTATTTTGTATACACTTTAGATATGTTACCCGTGCCAAGGCTTGTGTGGTAGCCAATAAAACCTAATAGAAATTAAATAATAAGGAATGAGACTTTGTTGGTTTTGGAGAGCCAGAAACCGTTATCAGATCCAAGATTCCTCCTCCTCAATACCTAATTTTTACCCTCTTACAGATGATATTTTTCTCATTATGAATGCATGTCTTATTACGTGTGGTGCACTTAAATACTTTTTTCCTATTGTTCTCTCTTTTTTTTAATGTTGGTCTCAACCTATTGTAAGTTGTGACCCACAATTTAACTGGAAAACTACCACAGTGATCATGGATATATGATGAATACATAACTATGTTTTGAAATCATTACCTTTGTTAACAAGAGTTAAGAGGAACCACCACCACAATGGCTAAAAGAAAAAGGCAGAGAAAACTAAGTGTTTGAGTTGATGTAGTACAATGGGAATCACAGATAAATATGTAAAATTGTGCAACTGCTTTGTAAAATATATTGGCTGATGCTTATGAGCTTAAATACACACTTACAATATGATTAATAACTTCCCCTTCTAGGTATTTACCCAAGAGAACTATAAACATATTTCCATATCATAACTTGTAGACAAATGTTCATATAAGCTCTGTAACCAATAACTGGGAACAAACCAACATCAATCAAAGGTGAATGAACAAACAAATTGCATTATATCCATAAAGTAGAATATTACTGAGCAGTCTAAAAAGAATGACCTGTGGATGCACATAACAACATAAACCGATCTCAAAAACATTCAATTGGGTGAAAGAAGCTAGGCTAAAAAAAATGCATACTATAGGATTCATTTTACATGAAACCCTAGAAAAAATGAATATAATCTAGACTCAGAGGAAGGAATATCGTTGTTTAGTCACTAAGTCATGTCCAACTCTTTGCAACCCACGGCCTGCAGCCTACCAGGCTCCTCTGTCCATGGGATTTCCCAGGCAAGAATACTGGAGCAGGTTGCCATTTCTTTCTCCAGGGGATCTTTCTAGGGATCAAACCCACGTCTCCTGCATTGGCAGGCAGATTCTTTACCACTGAGCCACCAGGGAAACCCTAATGAGAGTTACACAGGTGTATAAATTTGGGAAAAGGCCATGAATTTAAAATAGGAGCTATGTAGGCATTTTATTGTGGGCAAATTATTCCTCAGTAAAATTGATTCTTTCTAATGCCAAATGAAAAAGACCCTTTCATTAACTATAATTTTTAAATTAGTGGTAGATGTCTTCAAACCTTTCTGGTGACACTTTAAGTCAAGATTATATGATTACTTCCAGGGAGGGCTTCCCAGCATTCCTTTCTACAGAGACTGAAATTTCGCTCAGATGCAACAATGTCCTGTTTCTGCTCCACCCTGGCTCCCACCCACCACTGCCAGCAAGATAACAAGTCTTGTCTTTCCTAAATGTTTGGTGTTACATTTACATTACTATGATGTTAACTAAGTAGCAGATTTTTTTTTACATTATCTGTGAACAAGTATAACTAATTAAAAGAATCTTTTGCAAAATGAGTCATTCATAATATAATTATGGAGTCTCTGGAATGGACAAAGAATGTTTCTTCTGGGTACTGTGAGAGAAGGACAAAGATGAGCTTGACTGCCTCTAACCTCTGAGCATTCAGAGTCAAAGGGCAATGCATGTTACATTGATATTTTTTTAATTTTACCAAATGTTACCATGCACCATGTATCTGCCACCCATGGCCCATGCTCCTAACTCCTGACACCAGGTGGCTGCCATGATGGCAGACACCAAAGAAGAGGGTGCTTCCTGCAGGTGGCTTCCTGGTTTGAAAATTCATTCTCTGCTCACTAGCTCTCTGAGTTTTTCTAAGTTCTAAAAACTTTTGTGACAGATTTTCCTCACTTTTAAAATTAAATTGAAATGTTCATATAGCATAACATTTATGATCAAATCCTCACAATCTATTCAACAACATGATACTATATTGCATGTTAATCTAAGATTATAATAGCATAGCATACTAAAATAACAGTGATGATAATGATGACAGATCTACTTCATAGATGTGTAGTGATGTTTATAATCAGTATTTGCATTAAATATTAGCCCAATTCCTGACATACAGTAAGCATTCAATAAACACTGGCTTCTATTTTTACTAACATTTTACAAGTGGAAAAATCGAGTCTGGGAAATGTTAATTTGCATATACAAAGCTAAACAGCTTTAAAAGAAGTGCCAGAGATAAAAAGCCAAGTGTCTCTTTTTCTTACCTCTATGCTTTCCTCAATAGTGTGCATCATTTCTAGTATTTACGAAAAGATCTCAAGTCTCAATATCAGCAGCACCAAAAAATATCATAAGTTCCACAGGTAGAAGAGATTATCTCTAACAGAAATGGTTAAATATCAATATTTATATTGATGTTTTCATATTCTCTTTTTTCCAATTATTTCCTCTTCTATTTTCCTTCAGGTTGAATTCCATGTATTTCTAGGGTCCCTTTAATGATAGACACTCTCTTTTAATGGAGGGAGCCATTTATGATTAAAAAGTGATACCCTAGATTTTTCTACTCAGTGTTTATTCATTTATGAATATTTATGTTGAGTCTTCTATGTGCATAGCATTGTGCTCGGAAATGTAGGATATTTTTAATGGATTATATAATTTCTCAACTAAAGTAACTCCTGTATCAGAGTGCAAATAAAGACATATATATCTAGTATAAGAAGCATATAATACACTATGCTCTGCTTCATTCAGTCATTTAATGAAAAAGTTATTGTGTGCCTTCTAGGTACCACTGTAGTGCTAGGCTATGGAGAGAGAAAGAAAGAACGGCCTGGTGGCAATATAGTAGGTGGGTCAGAGAAGCAAAACAGGAGTTGGAAAAAGTGGAGAGGAAGCTTCTGAAAAAATCCAAGAGAGAAATCATGAGTGGGAACCAAGACAGTAGAAATGGGTGTGGAAAGATATTTTAAGAAATATAAGAAAGCGTGTGACTTGGGGACTGTGTCGGGGATGACAAAGTTGAGGATGAAACTGCATGGATGATATTCAAAAAGGGAATACCTGTTTACAGGTAACAGTAAAAACCATGATCTTTGACTCCTTTCTGGGGAGTATGGAGTGGGAACTCTGTGTTAATGGACCCTTTACAGTTATGGCCATCTGTGCTTCAGAAATAAGTCAGTAAAGTGCATGTATAAGGACGTTTCCTGTAGGATTGTTTAGAAACCCAAAATCTGGAAGAAACCCCAATGGCTACCAACAGGAGATTAATAAGTAATAGTGTACCCACTTGTGGACTAATAAAGATAATGGAGCAAATTTTATGAAGTGACATATAAAGATGTCCATAATAGATTGTTTAATGGAAAAAGGAAATTTCAGAATGGTCTGAAAGGCTTTATCCCATTTTCTCATCAACTAAAACTGTATGTGATCATACAAATGTATTTGCCTTAAAAAAAATGAATCTGAAATTATATAAAACCATTAGAATTGGACAGCACCTGTGGGTGGGAGTAGTTTGAGAGGGAATGTTTGCATTTTATTTTATGTATTCTTATATCATCTTAATGCTTTTTCATAAGCATCACTGATTCTGTAATACACAGGTAAGAAAAGAGATGATCCCTTCCGTGTACCACTTATTGTTAACCTGTCTCTCCACAGGTGCCAGGCTGCAAACAAGACTTGCCCCGCAGATTACATTTGGAATAACCACGTCTGCAGATGCCTGGCTCAGCATGATTTTATTTTTTCCCCCAGTGCTGGAGATGGTAAGCCAAATGATGCTTTAAGACTAAATGCCAAGGGTCTCTCTGTTGATTAACAAATACCTAATATTAAAATCACACGTACAATATTCATCCTCAAGCTTTGAAATAAGTCACTACAAAATAGGACACTTTCTGCTTCACTTTCTGCTTCTGGTATTGTTTTGAACTTCTCTGTAAAGGAAGCTACCTGTGGAAAGGAAGACACTTCTAAGTGCTCTTCATTGTTTCACTCCACACCCAGAACCAAGTAAGGGATAGTAAAGCTGTCCTGACTGTGTTTGTCTAGACTCTGCAGACGGATTCCATGACATCTGTGGGCCCAACAAGGAGCTGGATGAAGAGACCTGTCAATGCGTCTGCAAAGGGGGACTTCAGGCTTCCAGCTGTGGACCCCACAAGGAACTAGACAGAGACTCATGCCAGTGTGTCTGTAAAAACAAACTTTTCCCCAGCTCATGTGGGGCCAACAGAGAATTTGATGAAAACACATGCCAGTGCATATGTAAAAAAACCTGCCCAAGAAATCAGCCCTTAAACCCTGGAAAATGTGCCTGTGAATGTACAGAAAATCCACAGAAATGCTTCTTAAAAGGAAAGAAGTTTCAGCATCAAACATGCAGGTAAGAAACCTTCATAAAGAGTATTAATTTATCTTATATTGGGGATAGTTTTCTCAATTCAAAGCAATTTTCTCAGCCAAAATACTGGTTTGTTAGAATGGGACCATTTAAGTTCTGTAAGATGAATTATGATATTTTGTAAACAATGCTAAATTTGGGGGAGACTGTTTGCTCCTGAAAAAGCAAGATGAGATCCCTGGAAACCAAAATGAGATCCAAGCTCAGACTGCACTAAGTCCTTGTCCCAGAGGCTAAGAGAGCAGCTCGCAACAGGAGTTAGATGACAGATGCATAGGACAGTCATTTCTGGAGCATCTTCAACATACACCCAGGCAGCACACACCTACCCCCACCAAAAATGACAGTGCAGTCAGATGTAATTTTGGACAAATGTTCTAAGTGCAGAAAATGTTGTGCGAAGTTCACAAAGGACAGGATAATACCATTTACTGTGGAATTGTATCTAGAAATGAAAATAGTAAGGCTAAGTATTTAATGAGAATTAGAGAAATATATTAACATATTGTTAAAGGTTACTCAAGGCATTCCTTAAACCTGATTTGGCTTCCTTCATCACAGAAAAAAAAAAAAGAGTCTCCTGGACTCAGACCCTTTCAGTGTTCATCCCTGACCTTCTTCCTCTGATCCAAGAATAAGCCAGCTCTAGGTGTTTGACACAGCCTCCCACTTTGCTTCAGCATCGCTCCACCAATCACACCCCTTCTCTTCCACACCTTTAATGTCCTCAACTCTGTAGTTTTCTCCCTCCAATTTAAAAACGTTCTCAAATTTCTTTATTGGCATCTTACTGCAATGTTGAACTTTCTTCAGCAACTAGCTCTGTCCTTGTCTTCTGAGTTGCTCCATGATGGGTCATTTTGCATTTATCTGTTCACCTCTTTCATCTCTTGTATTCACCCAGCTGTAATCCTGTTATGCCCTGAGGACTCCATGATTCAGCTTTGTTTAAGGTTTCAGTAGCCCCTTCATGGTCAGATTTCACAAACAATCCGGTCTTACTGCAGTTTCTCTTTGGGCTTTCTGTTTGGGCCGAGAGAACGCTGTGCTTTCCTGATGGTCCTTTTAGTCTTCTCTCCACCTGTTCTCCGTCACCATCACTGGGTTCTCTTCTTCCACCAACTCTTTACAGATGGTGATATAACCCCCACAGGACTTAACACTTACCTTCCATTATTTACAATATAGTGTCTATATGAATGTTAATCGTTACTTTTGTCTTCAGTAAACAGTGTCCTTTTGATTCTCAAGAGCTTGTGTTACCGTTTCAGTTCATCTTTCTGATGATCCAGCCACACTAACATGTTAGCTACTGCATGAGGAGACTTCCATGAACCTAGGTATCTCTTCTTCCATTACCATTTCAGAAAACCTTATAGGAATCCTTATGTTTCCTCTTTAGAGTATTTTTTAGCAATGATATTCCAATTTTACTTGCATATCTTATTCTAATTACCAAAAGGATATACCAAAACTATAGAAAAATATAGATACTAAATCTTTTTAAAGATCATTAAACCATTTTGCACAAGTGAACCCAGTTTACAGTGAAAAGCCTGAAATTTTTGTTTACATAAAACTAACCAGTTACTATATTTTTCTACACAGTTCTTACATTAACTTAGAAAAAAACGTCCCTATCATTGTATTTCTCCTCACAGAATACATTGTTTCTTAATGGCTTTCTATTTACTAAATTTCTTTCTATGTTCATTTTTCTAAGCATGTAATTCCAGATTTTATGCCAAAAAAAGATAGTTTGATATTTTGAAAAAATACATACTCCTCACTTTCTCATCATATTTATTCTAAAAGTGTAGTGGGCAGAGTACCTATTCTGTGATTCATTACCTTAGTCAGCAACTTTCATTGATTACTGAAAATCATATCTTTTTAGTAAAGGATTACCAGTATCCCTATACTAATGCATTTGTATTTAGAAATGAAAGTAAATAAAATTTTAACTAGATATGCTTTCAGGAGCAAAAGAAATGATATTTCAAAACCCTCTTTGTAGTTTTTCTGTGGTACATTTCTGATTTCCAGGTGCCCTTGCATTTTTCTCCATGGTACATTATGTATACTCATCCCTCAGAAAGTCCTTCAAAGATGTTCTGTTCACAGGAGCAACAGGGCTGTGGATGTTATTGACTGCTGAGTCATTTGTCCTTTCACCACCGCTAGAAACTGGACATTGAGGGTGGGGGGAGAGGAACCTCCCCCACAGTGAATACTGTCCCTCCCTGCCCCTTCTCCCAGCCCACACTGCTTTTGCATGGCATCTAGGTGGACGAGGGAGGCTGGCCACCCTTGTGCAGCAGCCAGCTGCCAACCCAAGTTAAGAGTAAGGGTGGGGCCCTCCTGTGGACCACAGCCCTGCCAGAATGGCTGGGTTTAATCTCCCTGAAGTCTGGGTTCCAACCAAATCCCAGATTCTTGAGAATTCTGCCACGCTTATGTGATCATGCTAAATCGGCAGACCGTAAATACTCACTTTCAAAATTTCTGTTTTATGTTACTTTCAACTACAAAGCACAGACACTTCAAAAGAATGAGTGCTAACAACACCCCATTCTTCCATTTGTTACCTCTGCAAGCAAGACTTTTTTTTTTAGGCTTTTTCCATCCCTCTTAAATTTGGAAATTCCAGGCACAAACTTTAGCAATTTATAAACTGGACAACCGTTTTATGATAAAATGAGTAATTTTGTTCCAGTCTGAAACTTAGAAAAACACGAACGTGCGTTTGTAGCATAACAAATTCATCTCGTGGTCTTTAACAGAAGTCTGTCCTTCTTTGTTCCTCTAGTTGTTACAGACGACCATGTACAAATCGAGTCAAGCATTGTGAACAGGGACTTTCATTTAGTGAAGAAGTATGTCGCTGTGTCCCTTCATATTGGAAAAGACCACATGTGAACTAAGATTGTATCTTTTCTAGTTCGTCATTGTTCTTTCATGGGAAACCATGCTGCCATGTTAGAACTATGAACACAGAGACTTTGTGGACCGGGTAACAAAGACAAAAGTCAGTTTCCTGAACCACGTGGAGAATGTTACAGAAATGGACTGGAGCTCATCTGCAAAAGACCTCTTTAAAAGACTGGTTTTCTGCCAATGACCAAAAGCTGAGGTTTTCTCTTGTGATTGTTTTTTAAAAAGAATAATGACTATATAATTTATTTCCACTAAAAATATTGTTTCTGCATTCATTTTTATAGCAATAACAACTGGTAAAGCTCACTGTGATCAATATTTTTATATCATGCAAAATATGTTTAAAATAAAATGAAAACTGTATTATAAGCTGTAAGTTGAATCTGTTACCATCTTATGCTATCAGCAAAACCTGATATTGTGAAAAGTCATCTCCCCCTGTCCTCCCTGTTTTTTTTTTTTGTCTCTGGGTATCAGATTATGATTGCTGAGAAAAAGTATGTTCCTGTAAAAGAAAGTTTAAGATAGATAGCAGTTGCTATTACATTTTATTTTTAATCTCAATATATTTAATGAGTATAAATGTTTTAGCACATGGTACTTTTGAATTTATAGCCAAATGAATCAACAGAAAACATATCATCTTATTAGATAGTCTGCTTAGCATGGCTATATCACTGAAAGTTATTCAGTGCCCCAGGAGCATTCAGACTTAACCTGGTATAATAGCTATCACTATGTATTAATATTAAAATGGCTTTAAAATATTTTACTCAAAAATAATCTTTTCCAAATATTTAATTCCTTGTGACTAGCTAAATACTTTTTATAAGCTGAAGTGCTTCTATCCAACACATATAAGTTGGAAGTGACATTTAAATGCTCATATGTTAAAAAGCAACAGTCACACAGAGTACTTATTTCATTTTTTTAAAGGCAACACACTAAGATATTTTTTTCTGAGAACAAATATTTGCTTACATAAATACAACCACATAAGTGGTTTGCTTGTTGAAAGAGAATTGATTATTTGCTTGTATGACATGGTTCCTAGCAAAAATAAAAAACCACATAACTACTAGCAAATACATAAAAATAAGTAGTCCTAAAAGGAGAAAAAAGAATCTATAGAGTTATGTAAACATAAAAATAAGTCTTTTAAAACTTGCAAATATAATACAATGAAAAGGTATAGGTGACTACTCAGTACAATAAAAACATTAGTATCTATATGTTTTGCTACAAAATAATTTATTTTTTATAATACTTTATTAAAATGTTGATGTCCTAAATATATTGAAACACTATTTTCAATACTGACTTTTAAAACACTATTATATCCAAAATTTATTGAATTACATGTACATATTCTGGACAACTCTAACATCTCGTTCATAAACTCAAATCTTTTTTTTATCTATTGGGAAGAAAAGGCAGTCTTCTGAAATTCTCTTATTATATATTTATGGATCATCTTTATATTTTTTAAGTAAAGATGGATCTGGAGCCTGTAGACAGAAAATACGTGCTCTGTACATCTGTGAAGCAGCTAAGATGTAGGTAATTTTCAAAGTTGAGAACAGCAACCAAACTAATAATAATAGTAAAACAAAAGTAAAATATAAGTAAATTTGACAACAGCTATAGTTTTATCAAAACTTCCCCAAGAGAACAAATTCAGGGGTCATTACCAAAAGGAAATATGGAATCACAATAAATAACATCCTTCCACCTGAAAGGGAGCCACAGCCCTTGGTACATAACATGGTCACTGTCTATACAATTCATCCGAGATTCAGTTTCAATAATTTTTCATCACATTTCAGCCAAGAATATAAGCCAACATGATACAATCTGTTATGTTGATGTGGTATTCATCATTTTTAGTCCTGATATATTTAAATATGTTAATTTATTTAGCTAATTTAAAAAAAAAAAAAAACCTAAGTTTCCAATGAATCCCTTGAAGCCATGGAGAGAATCTTAGAATCTGATATAATGACCCTTACAAGTTATCAGTTTAAAAAAATCTAAACTATGTGTTGACAATTAGTTCCTCAGAATATATGAGTGTGTCAAAAAAAAAAAAAAAATCACTAGACCAAAATATAAAGTATAAGGCATGCCAGAAAAAATAACATTTAATTTGTCCCTGGAGGTGTAATAATTTTGATGAAAAGCAAAAACAACATCAACAAAACAATACTTAGCCAGAGATCCTTGCAAACAATTTTATGTAGACCATAAAAATCTCACTTCCTTACATTATAATAATTGAGATTTTGTGGTGATGGTTAAGTGGACTAGAGATCAAGCTAAACAGTCATTTAAAATATTAATATTAACAAACAGGATTCAGTAAGAAGCTAAAATACACAGTGAAGATGTTCATAAATTCTACAAGAGTCTCCAACTACCAATCAGTCAACTCTTAAGAATAAAGATGAGTGAACACTGGAAGCTTGAAGCAACAAATACTATATCCAAATCTTGGAAAGTTTATAAACAGAACTTCATGTCTAGAAACCTACACTGTATGCTGCTGCTGCTGCTGCTAAGTCTCTTCAGTCGTGTCCAAGTCTGTGCGACCCCATAGACTGCAGCCCACCAGGCTCCCCCATCCCTGGGATTCTCCAGGCAAGAACACTGGAGTGGGTTGCCATTTCCTTCTCCAATGCATGAAAGTGAAAAGTGAAAGTGAAGTCGCTCAGTCATGTCCGACTCTTCATGACCCCATGGACTGCAGCCTACCAGGCTCCTCCGTCCATGGGGTTTTCCAGGCAAGAGTACTGGAGTGGGGTGCTATCACCTTCTCTGTAACACTGTATATGCTCTGTTTAAAAGACTCAAGGAACAAAGTATTTTGGTGAGCAGTTATAAGATTTAGCTTCCACATATTTTTTTTTTTAGAAGGAGGTTTTGACCTTTTGACATTTGCTAACTTATTGGGGGAAACAGATTCCATTATTAGGATTTCTAAAAACCAACTCTGCCCTCCACTTCCACACTGCTCAAAGCAGAAGTGAGCATTAGTGGTGAGCCCTGTGTGCACTTCTTTCAGAGAAGGGAGAACATCACTCACTGACCACACAGTCCAGGCTTCCTCCAGGGGTACCCTGCTCAGCAGGAATTTTACTCAGTGAAGGAGAGAGAAGAAGCAGATTCAACAGGTGAGGGAGGTCATATCGCAGCACTTGTTTTGGTATTTTGTTAAGGTTTACACATCTCCTTAAGTAATCAAATTTCTATATTCGCCTTCCCAGGAAATGCTGGGGCAAAGCACTGAACCAAGCTCCCTTGACTCCACTTCATCTGCAATTCTGTGCCATCCCCCAAGGTCTGAGCTCCCAATAGCAGGCTTTTCAAAGGATGCTTTTTAGTGATTTTACCTTTAGAACAGAGTATAACATAAAAATAGTATTTCCCTTCACTGCAGTAGAAGAGTGTGTTGATGTGTCTGATTTTTTAGATGAACTGTAGAAAGTTGTGAATAAATGCAATGTTTGTATCCTAAAGAAGCATAGAGTCCACCCAGAGAACTGCTTAGGAAAGTCCATGGCACATATGTTATAAAGTAAGTACTGCTCTATCTGTTTGTGTTTGAATTTTTAAGATATTGGCTATTTTGTAGGCAGAGAATAGCTATCTGTTAACTTATAGACATGTACTAATAGGTGGAGTTTGATGGTTTGAAACAAAAAAAAAAGTTTCACATGCTCTTTTTTCTTCATTCTATAGCCAACAACCCATTGCTTAAAAAAAAAAAAAAATGTCATAACAGAAAGAGGACTGGACTGGGAATTGTGAGCCAGGTTTTTAATCCTGATTTTCTGCTTTGTCCTTGAGCAAATCACCAAAATCTGAGTCTCAGTTTCTTAATCTGTGAAAGTAGTAAGTTGAATGAAATTGTGCATTATGTCCAACTCTAGGGTTACAGACACTGTACTAAGCTACCTTCAGAGGGGAGGTAAAAAGAACAACTTTTAAGAACTTCAGGGAAGCACCACGCCTGTGATTAGTGAGACAACCATTTCTTTCAACTCAAAACATTTACAGTTGCCTCTGTAGACAGTCCATGGGCAGCACCAAGTGTTTTGACTTCTGGACTTACGAACATGTAGATGCCAGATCCTGACGCTACAGGCCCAGTTCCTAATCAAATCCTATCATCAGAATCCCAGATGGAAACACTGTCAGAAGTCAGTTTCACTTCAACAGCCTTGCCTGGATGAAATACAGTATGTGTGCCTCTGACTGAGGTTTGGAAGCAGTGCACAGGAAATCTCAATTTTTGCTTTCTTGTGAAAGTTGCTTGGTTTTGTTTTGGGTTTGTTTGGTTTTTTTGTTTGTTTGTTTTTGAGATATTTACTTTTCCAACAGTTGAAAGAAAATTTCCAGAGTCTCCATGTGTGATCCCCTTTGATATGAAGAAATCAGGAAATGCGACGCTTTAAGTTGTCTAAAGTAGTTGTAATTTAAGAATTAGAATTATAGTATAAAAGATAGATTTTCATTTACAATTTCTGACATGAAACATTTCAAACAATCACATGAGAATTTTGTTGTGATTTTGTTAATGATTAATAGTTACTCTTAGTGAGGGCACTAATCAGAGGAATGGGGCTTCCCTGAAGTTTTTTAATTAAAAAAAAAAAACTTAAAATACATTTGGCTGGAAATAACTTCCATCTCTGTTTATGGGCATGGATGCTGAAAGTCACATCATTCACCAGCGATCATATCATGACGAATTTGCTTTCAAGAAGACAGTGAAGAAACAGAAAGAATCTCTTCATCTCTGGATTTAAAGCAGATGGTTTTGCACTTAATGTCCTATCACATGAGAATTCCATCATGATTGTTTCGTAACAAGTTACATGACAGGTTTGTGCTGTGTGAGGAAATGACAAGCTCTGTGACCCCTGTCTCATGAGAGTAGGCAGTGACAGAGCTAGCGGGAAAGAGAATTTTACTTCATCTGTACCACGTGGTAAGGACCCACATCTCCTGTGCTGGGGGTACCCAGAGCTTCAAGGAGCTGAGGAGGTCCTAGAGGTTGCAGAGTTCTCTTGAGTCCATGTGAAAGCACAGGGCAAGTGACCATTAGTGTACCGGTTTTCTCACTTCTACGGTAGCAATCAGTGTGTGCTCCACAAAGTCGTAGGCTGGACACCAGACCCCCAGGCCTCATTGCACAGAGCAACTCTGCTTCTATCTGTTTTATGTCAAGACACTTGGGAATTTTAATTTTTATAAAAGTCCTTGCAAATTCTTCCTTCAAATTACTGCTCTGAAATATGACATTTACCTTATTGAATTACTTTAACAACTTCTTGCTCTCTGCAAAAGACATCACCTTCCAGAGGAGCAGCTGTGGCCAAAGTTTTGGTCAAAACCCTGTAGCTCTGAAAACCCTCTTCAACCAACAGATTGCTGACACCAAGAAAGGTCACTGTGCTCTTATCAGGAGAGGAAAAGA
Source organism: Bison bison bison (assembly GCF_000754665.1). Taxonomy (NCBI): domain Eukaryota; kingdom Metazoa; phylum Chordata; class Mammalia; order Artiodactyla; family Bovidae; genus Bison; species Bison bison. The sequence continues at coordinate 970,023 of NW_011495067.1, read as the reverse complement.
GTTCGCAACTCCCATGCAAAGTGCCCCAGCTTGAATAAAGCTTACAAGAGAGAATTTATGAGAAAAACTGGGTAGGCTTTCATTCAGGCTTTTAAAATAATTACACCTATTGGACAGCCTTTGACCAAAGGTAGGCTGGAGCATCCCCGGGTTGGATTTATAATCAATGCCCCCCTCCACGCACACACCTTCAACTGTGAGGCATTATTCTTTGCCCAGGTCCACATGCTTGATTCTCTCTTACCTTATGAAGAGTTGTTGTACCAACGACTTTGAATCTGTAAACAAAAATATGGAGCATCCCTCATCTGACATGCTCAATTTTTGTCAGAAGGTTGGTATGAACTCAGCTCATTTTTTACACTTTGCCCTCTCTTAATCTGGTCAGCTGCCATAACAGAATACCACAGGCTGGGTGGCTTAAATGACAGAAAGTTATTTCTCACCATTCTGGAGGCTAGAAGTCCAAGATCAAGGGGCCAGCAGAGTTGGTTCTGATGCAATCTCTCTCCCTAGCTCCTCACTGCCACCATGTGTCGTCACTGTATTCCTATGTGGTCTTTCCTCGAGGCACCTGTGGAAGGAATGAACTCTCTGGTCTCTTCATATAAGGACACCAAACCAAGCAGATCAGCACTCCAGCCTTAGGATCTCATTTAACCCCGATTTCCTCCCTAACAGCCCTATTTTCTGATGTAATCACATTGGGGCTTAGGATTTTGACATAGGAATTTGAAGGGGACACAGTGCAGTCCATAGCAGCCTCTCTTGCAAATTTTAATTGGCAAGAAAAAGTTGGATGTGAATCAAACATTTTGACACCAAAGAAATTTATTTCAAGGCAGATAGAGTGCCTTAACAGTGTTGGGAGCTGGTGTGAGAGCAAAGGAGATCGGCAGAGAAAATAACTAATTCAAGAACCCTCAAGCTACACCTAAAACTCAACCTGAGAGAGTTTGTGAAAAATAGCCTACCTAACTGAGGTGTCGGAGAAGGCAATGGCACCCCACTCCAGTACTCTTGCCTGGAAAATCCCATGGATGGAGGAGCCTGGTAGGCTGCAGTCCATGGGGTCGCAAAGAGTCAGACACGACTTTCACTTTTCACTTTCATGCATTGGAGAAGGAAATGGCAACCCACTCCGGTGTTCTTGCCTGGAGAATCCCAGAGATGGGGGAGCCTGGTCGGCTGCCATCTGTGGGGTCGCACAGAGTCGGACACGACTGAAGCGATTTAGCAGCAGCAGCAGCAACTGAGGTGTAAGTAAAAATAATGAAATCAGCTGGATTTTGCTCCCAACTCGGGTCTTAAATTCACCTGCCTCTGGAGTTGATAACATCAAGATACCTTGTACTGTAATGGGTTTGTTCTGAACAACTGTGTGCTGCTTTCAGGAATCACCATGCATCCTTAATTTGTCAGATGAAATCTGGAGGTAACTGTGACAAATCCAGAAAAGGTGTTTCCAAACAAGACACAAGCTGATTTCAAGACAATCGTGATTTCAAGGGGACATTCCTTCATTCCTTGGTTCCAGCTGATGGAAAAATCATCAGATATGTTTGTGTTTAGAATAGCACAGTAAGCCCTCAATAAGTAATTTATATAGTCTTTGGTAGTTTTCAATATCAAATTCTCTTTTTAACCAGTATTAAAATATCCAAGACTTCAACCTTATTTTATTTTTTTTTCTAATTTTATTTTATTTTTAAACTTTACATAATTGTATTAGTTTTGCCAAATATCAAAATGAATCCATCACAGGTATACATGCT
>NW_011495067.1:966009-968148 GCF_000754665.1 Bison bison bison | reverse complement strand
CCTCCCTCCCCCTCCTCCCTCAACCTTATTTTAAAATCACAGCAAAGTTCTGAGAGAGCAAAAACTTGAGAGAATGTCAGGATTCAGCCAAGCATAAACTTTTGGGATCTGAATTTATCACGACTTGTGACTGTGACAAAAGAATGTTGTAATACAGAATTCAATCATATATCTTGTCAAATTAGGTTATTAAACTTTGTACTTTAAATATATCAATTCCAACCCTTCACTCTTTAACATGTAAAAGAGTTTACTGGAGGCTAGCTTTGAGAGATCAAGATAAATGTTCTGAGAAATGGTCATTTTTAATTTTAAAATGTGGGAGTTTTTGTAAAACATACAGATAGAAAGAAAAAGGAAACAAATGAGAAGAAATAATTCAAAGTCATCTGAATATTAATGACATTACATTGGAAATAAATTTTATACTCAAATGTCTACTTGATTAAGCATTTCCTGTATCATTGAGATAGGAATTTCCTTCATTTTTAATAAAATGCACTTTTGTGAAAGGAGAATGAAAAAACTGGCTTGAAACTCAACATTAAAAAACTAAGATCATGACATCCAGTCATATCACTTCATGGCAAACAGAAGGGGAAAAATGAAAGCAGTTACAGAGATTTTATTTTCTTGGGCTCCAAAGTCACTGCAGACCATGACTGCAGACATGAAATTAAAAGTTGTCTGCTCCTTGGAAGAAAAGCTATGACAAACCTAGACAGCATGTTAAAAAGCAGAGACATCACTTTGCCAACAAAGGTCCATATAGTCAAAGCTATGGTTTCCTTGTTAGTCATGTACAGATATGAGAATCGGACCATAAAGAAGGCTGAGCACCAAAGAATCAGATGCTTTCGAATTGTAGTACTGGAGAAGACTCTTGAGAGTCCCTTGGACTACAAAGAGATCAAACCAGCCAATCCTAAAGGAAATCAACCCTGAAGGGCTAAAGCTGAAGCTCCAATTCTTTGGCTACCTGCTGCAAAGAGTTGACTCACTGGAAAAGACCCTGATGCTGGGACAGATTGAAGGCAAAAGGAGAAGGGGGAAGCAGAGGATGAGGTGGTTGGATGGCGTCATCAATTCAACGGTCATGAAACTGAGCAAACTCTGGGTGATAGTGGGGGACAGAGGAACACGGAGTGCTGCAGTTCAGGGGGTCACAAACAGTTGCTGCTGCTGCTAAGTCGCTTCAGTCGTGTCTGACTCTGTATGACCCCATAGAAGGCCTCCTACCAGGCTCCTCTGTCCCTGGGATTCTCCAGGCAAGAACACTGGAGTGGGTTGCCATTTCCTTCTCCAATGCATGAAAGTGAAAAAATAAGTCGCTCAGTCGTGTCTGACTCTTAGCAACCTCATGGACTGCAGCCTACCAGGCTCCTCCATCCATGGGATTTTCCAGGCAAGAGTACTGGAGTGGGGTGCCATTGCCTTCTCCCACAATAGTTAGACATGACATGGTGACTGAACAACAACAACCTTAGTCATAAACCTTAGAAATTCAGTTTAAATCAGCACTTCTCAAACATTAACTAGAGAATTCTTACTGCATTGTTAAAGGGAACATGCTCTGGAAAATGTCACTGAGAAATGCATAAAATTCCTGTCCTTTAAACTGAACAAAGGAGGCAAAAATGTGTCCTTAATATATAACTTGCTTATAAGATTGAATGTAGCTATTAAACAGTTGTTGGAGAAAAAAATACCGAAACTCAGAAATAACTATATTGGGAGTTCTCATCCATTTCTAGCAGATTGGAATTTTTTTTTTTACTTTTTCTTTCCTCAAAAGAAAATAAATTTATAGAGATCTATAGAAATCCTAAGTACCTCTTCTAAAAGATGAACAACAGAAGTCTCAATCAAGGTTGTTGAAAGCATAGTTTGTTGAAAAGGGTGAAAGGTTAAAGTGTAGAATTATGAGAGTTTGGAGGAAGGGAGGTAATAATTTTAAAATAAAACTATAAAAATCACCAGACCAAAAAGAGCGTGTGATACATAATTTTACCAGAGGGATGGTATAGGGAGGGAGCTGGGAGGGGGGTTCAGGATGGGTAACACGTGTACACCCGTGGTGGATGCATGTTGATGTATGGCAAAACCAATACAATATTGTAAAGTAAAAAAAAATAATAA
>NW_011495067.1:964001-965909 GCF_000754665.1 Bison bison bison | reverse complement strand
CTATGCAACCCCATGGACCATAGCCCACCAGGCAGCTCTGTCCATGGGATTCTCCAGGCAAGAATACTGGAGTGGGTTGCCATTTCCTTCTCCGGTGATAAAAGGTAAAATAGGACTCTGCTGCTGCTGCTGCTGCGTCGCTTCAGTCGTGTCCGACTCTGTATGACCCCATAGACGACAGCCCACCAGGCTCCCCCGTCCCTGGGATTCTCCAGGCAAGAACACTGGAATGGGTTGCCATTTCCTTCTCCAATGCATGAAAGTGAAAAAATAAACTGAAGTCGCTCAGTCGTGTCCGACTCCTAGCGACCCCAGGGACTGCAGCCCACCAGGCCCTTCCGTCCATGGGATTTTCCAGGCAAGAGTACTGGAGTGGGGTGCCATTGCCTTCTCCTACTATAATATTAATAAAAATATAGATAATCCTCCATGTATTCAATACTGCAAATCTTCAGAAAACCTAAATGTTATCAATAAGATTTAACTTTTGGATGATACTTTTATTTTACTGTAGCCAGTAAAATGTAGCCATGTGTGTAAACTGTTCTAGTCTGCACACATCAGGGAACTAAGCTGGACTTGAAATAAAACACTCATCTAAAAAATTTTGATTAGACAACCACAAAAACTTGCAGATAATATTTTAGTTTGAAGGTGGCTGGGTGAGGTGGGATATACTTTCCTATGTTAACAAATAATTTCTCTGTGACAATCCTCTTCAGTCTTCATCAATTTTTATCAGGTTCCTCTACTTATCAAATTGTATGAACTTTTAAAGAGTTATTTAAATTTTGATGTTTCTACTTGTTCACGTATATCTCTCCTTGTTTGCTGTTGGACTGGTCATGGAGTTTATGTTGTCTCTCTGTCCAAAAATATTATGGAGTCTAACCACTTTTTCTATCTGCTCTTTTCATGTCATATATGTTAAGCCTCCTTCCCTTTACAGTAGTCAGAAGATTTTTCACGATTATGAAGATGATGGAGAAAATGGTATCACTAAGGAACATCTACAACAATGAACCTGGGACATGAACTAGGTCATTACTTCTCAGAGAGGGGAAACTCGCTACAGGCAAGTCTAACTTCAAGTCTCTTTTCCTTCCATGGTTTTACAAGGAAGGCATTTGACTGCTCTGGTCAAGCAATCAGATGCTTCTTTGAGTTGTAATCCCAATGATAATTTCATTGAACCTCCTTTGTTCCTAAGATATAAAATCCCTAGAGTTGTAGAATATCTGTATAAGGAAATAAAACTATTCAAAGGAGAAAAACAACTTACAAATAAATTTGCCAGAGAATCTGTGACATAAAATGTTAATTATTTCATGTTAGAAAAAAGAATGTCCTATAAAAAACTAAATGGTTCCTTAATGGTAGAATTTGCAAAATTTAACTTTTTCAGTCATCAAAAACTTATTTTACTGTATGGCTTAATTTAACTTTTGCCCCAATAATTTAGTCAATTGCCCTACTGATATTTTTGAATAATTATTTCCTCATGTGGAGTGAATGAGTGTGTGTGTATGTGTTCTTATTCTATGTATCAATTATGTGGGTTTTTTTTTGGGGGGGGGGATGCAGCATGTGGGATCCTAGTTCCCCAACCAGGGATGGATCCCAACCGCCTGCATTGGAAGCACAGTGTCTTAACCACTGGATTGCCCGGGAAGTCCTTGTATTATTTTCTTATGTACTGTTGGTTGCTTCCAAGGCTGTCTACTTTTTTACCCACTTATTTTTTATTCTTTCATCAGTGCTGTGAAATTTTAGCCTGAAACATTTTTAATCTCTGTTAGGTACAACAATTGGAGAAGGCAGTGGCAGCCCACTCCAGTACTCTTGCCTGGAAAATCCCATGGACAGAGGAGCCTGGTAGGCTGCAGTCCATGGGGTGGCTAAGAGTCA
>NW_011495067.1:957293-963863 GCF_000754665.1 Bison bison bison | reverse complement strand
ACTCCAGTGTTCTTGCCTGGAGAATCCCAAGGACGGGGGAGCCTGGTGGGCTGCCATCTCTGGGGTTGCACAGAGTCAGACACGACTAAAGCGACTTAGCAGCAGCAGCAGCAGCAGGTACAACAATGTTTCTTCTTTCTCTTCTTTTGCCTAATTTTCTTAGCTCCTGAAAACCACAGGGATTCTGTCTCCTAAGACATACTATCAGTCATCCCACAACCTCCCTGACTGGCATTTCCTGGAAATTATAATCTCAGAAGGATGTATGAAGGTGGAGCAAGGGGAGAATATTGGCCTACTCACTTCAAAATTAGCATCAAGACAGAAGAGGAGAGTTACCTGGTGCCTTAGCAACCTCTCAAACTAACTGTCACTCTATGGAGGAATTACAGCATGACTTTCTATTTTATTTAGGTCCACCTGCCTGTGTTATCTCAGAAGGTGAAAGACTGGGCCGATCACCAGCTTTTTAAAAAAATCAAACTATTCAACCCTCTAGTTGGGGTAACTTCTCCCCAGACACTGCCTATCATGTGTCGTTCATTAGTGGTCTTCATAGGAACTTGATTACAAAGTTGAGAAGAGTGATGGACTCCAAGAGGACAGGTGACATTTAAACCCCAAGTCCCACTGCCTCTTCAGACCATGTTTACGGAACACGATTATTGGAGGAAGTCACATCTTACAATCTGTCCTCTTGTCATGCTGAGGATGAGCACACTTGAACTTGGAGATGGCCTTACAACTTCTGAATGGGAGGGACACTCAGAGATGGTTGCAGGACCAGAACCCGCACTTGTCATCACCAATCAGGTAATAGTCAAGGAATCCTTGTGAACACATTTTCTCCTAAGAAATGTGTAAGATTACTTCTTCCTCTCTAATGGCATTTTGGGTTGTCGATCTTTAGATAAATATATTAAATCTTTATGCTAAAGCAAAAAACAATTTGGGTGGGAGGAGAATTAGAGTGAGAAAAATGGCACCCTCTGGATGAATTGGGCTTCCCTGGTGGCTCATCTGGTAAAGAATCCTTCTGCAATTCAGGAGACCTGGGTTCAATCCCTGCATTGAGAAGATCCCCTGGAGAAGGGAAAGGCTACCCACTCCATGGAGAATTCAAACACTGACCCTATGGGGTCACAAAGAATCAGACACGACTGAGCAAATTTCACTTCACTGGATGAAAATGTTAACAGAATCTCAACGGAGACTTTTTTGTCAAATTATACACCCTCCCTGGCATTAACTTTAGCAATAGGTATGGAATTCATGAGGTGCTTAATTTTTATTGTACAAATTAAAGACATTAAATAGGAAGTTTTTTAGATTCTGCCTGTGGTGTAATTTGTGCCTCAAGGTTGAAATCTATTGGAAGGAAAGATTTGACCACAGTTAATCATAACTCACAGTTGGTGGTTGGCTAACCTACAAAGTTAAAATGAGGATAATTAAGTATAATATAATCGTGCCTTAAATATAATTTCTTTTTTTTTTTTATGCATGTACATGGATTCACTAGGCTTTTGGTGTAAAAACAAGAGCTTGTCTTTGGAGTTGGATATCAGTTTTATATACAAATCCTTAAATGCTTTGTATGTTTGGCAGTTTTTATTTCATTAAAAGAATTGAGAAAGTCAATTGCAAAGCAATCTGAAAAAAAAATTCTTCTGGTACATTTGCCCTAAACATTGACCGTTGTTGGCATTCCCAGACCTAAACAGACACATTGTTTTTTTACTGACTCTCCTTGGCTGAGCCTTTCCAAAGCATTCAGTTTTTTTTAATAATTCATAACAATTTTTCCCTATATTATGGTTTTATTTGGAAACACTGAATAAACATTCATTCATTTCATGGAGTAATTCACCATAAGGAGATGACCAAGTTTAGATCATATAATTACATAAACTTGAGAAAAGCCATTCCCTTTATAACTAAAATAGACACTTGTGTGATTAAAAGATTTTGAACTATGGACTGTGAAGCTTCAAATAATTACTCTTTCAGTCTTCAAAAAGATTGCCCCTAAGGAAATACAAACAAGAACATCAAGTCAAGCACCTGTAAGCAGAGAACATAAAACTAACATTTTAAATTTGAAAGTGCTAGTGGTCTTTCTGTATTTTCTCATTTTATATCTTTCTGGTGACTTCTAGTGCCCGGAGCATGCTCTGGATTAACATGTTTACTTTCTCTCAAACCTCTAGTTCCCAAGTCTTTTATGTCCTGCACCCTACTCTCTCACCTCAACTCCTAAGTGGCAGCTCTAAGCTTATCAAACCTAGGAGACTACAAAATAAAGTGCCTGCTTAAAAGCTGAGTGATGCCTGTTAAAAGCTAATGCTACCCAGGATAAAAAATAATAAAGGAACAGGAATGTAACCTCTGACCTCTCTGAACCAGGAAATGGTTTTTCCAGTAACAATGAATATACCTTTTCCAAACAGAGGTCAAATAAGTTGTAAGTAACAGAGTAAATTTAAAACACTATACATGGTAGACTGACATGTGTTTTTCTTCACATAATGTTATAAACAATGGTCATATTTGAAAGGAAGAAACTTAGCACAAATCACCTCAAATTTTAATTTTCTCTCCTGCCCGCCTGTCTTCCTCTTTTTTCATTTTCACCTTCTGAGAAAACTTCAGAAGCAGCCACCTCAGAGTGCATCCATTTGCTGGGGCGCCATTGCTTAAAGTAGTCTTAAGCTTGATTTCAAAGACAAGCTTGATTTCAGATATAATTTTTAATAAATCTCTAATCATTATTTTATTTTTGTGCTTGTCCTGTAAACTGAAATATTCAAAGGTTAATTTTATCTATTCAATTAACAAATATTTAGTACATTTTGCCAATTTTTCCTTTATACCAAAGGAATGTGATTATTCATTCTGTCTGTAAGTTTATTGCAGATGAAATGTCATTTCAGTATTTCAGACAGCACCTTTTCCATCTTGTGTCCTGTCAGGCCCAGCAAGGATATTTCCAGACTGTCAATCCTCACATTTTTCTGGCTGACTTTGTTCTTTCCTGTGTGCAGTCTGACCAAGCCTCCTTTTCTAGAATAACTTTCAGCCCCCGTGGTCTCATGAGCTTCGGTGCCACAAAGGTCTATTTATATTTATATTAAACCGGACATGTCCATGTAACTGCATATTCTCTGTAATGTTTTCTCCATAGCCAAGAAAACTCAATAAGTTAACTTTTGAGATAATATCTAAGATGAAAATCTCAGCTGTTTGACTAAAGGATGGATTTCATTGAAATGTTTCACATTTTCAGTACATTGCTTGATAGAGCTATTGCATGTAACAGATTCTGATTTAGCTAGAAATGAAATTCTCACAACTGAATATCAGCTCAAGCCACAGAAAAGAATATAAGAAAGTTCAACTACTGGAAAAAGAGAGTGGATACCATTCTTATTTGGGAGGTGTGAATATCTTGCATCGACGTGTAGCATCTTTTATCACTGGAGTGACAAGTTAGTTTAGGAATTATAGATAATTAACACAATATTGTTACTTATTGTATTTTCACCATTTTACATTTTCTTCTTTACAATTCCTATTAGTCACATGTTTGGCTCCATAAGTTTATCCTTTCAAGTCCTTATCCTTTCTATCCTGATTTTCAACTTTTTAATATTTTCTTTCTTCTGGGTCTTGAAATATTTTTGCACTTGATCTTCCAATCAAAGAATTCAAGCTTCAAAGGTGGTTGTCCTCTCTTGCAGTTTTATGCATTGAATTGTTTAATTGAGAAATCTTGAAATGGGAACAATTATAACTAAAATGTTAGGAATTGGGAGAAATTATTTTTTTAATTTTGTAAAATACCTAGTGTAATGCCTAGGATGTAACAGGTGCCTCATTTTTTAAAAAGCTATTAAAAACTTTATTGAGATGAAAAGGTCTCCAGATTGAGTATTTTCCATATCATGGAATTTACATGAAATAATTGACTTGCCCCTTACATGTTAGGTTTTGAAAAGCCAACAAAATTCCAGTTTTAATCTCTTTAATTCAGAATTGTTTTCAGCAGGAATTAGACTGCTATCCTTTATGTGGAGATGCTGTGATACCAATAGGTTAGTGCCTTTTGCTGAGCAATATTTTGCATATTTTATAACTTTCTATTTCCAAGATTGAAGGGTCAGATATTTTTTTTTCTCTAACATCTAGCTGCAAAATTGATGATCTAAAATCACTCTTCTCTGACTGTTTCCAACTCGAAGTTCTTTGCCTCTACTGAACTGAAAACAGTGATCTACATGAAATAGAATGGAATTAAGGCTTTGGCTCTCTGGAGGTTCTGGCAGAGAGAAATGGTAGAGAGGTGGGGTTCTCACTTAACTACTCATGAAATTGGAGAGTAGCATCCTACTTTGGAGACAAATACTGAAAAACAGAGTATGTTGAGAATAGCCTGGATTTCTGGGCTCTATGGAGGCCTGTGGGGCAATCTGCCCGAGTCCTGTACTACTGATCTGACCCAAAGTGAAAAAAAGAAAAGCTGAATCTTCCTTGAGTCCAGGGAAGGTAGAATTCCTCCAGGTGTTTTTACAGAAACAGACAACTTCCTACCTACCAATAATGTGCCATAGAAATGAAAAAAAAAAAAAAATGAGGCAATTTCTTAAAGCTCAGAAATATGTATTCCTTTTTACATTTCCACACATTTCGCTGCTTTGAGTGCAAGAACACTCTAAAATCAAGATGACAAAGCAGTATTTTGCTCAAAGGGGGCTTTTTTTTTCTTCTAATCATTTAAAACCCAGTTCAAGAACCTGCCAAATCCAAAATAATTATGTGAGATATCTAATCTTCCTCCCATGTTGTTATAAATCATGAAAAACAATGTTCCGTTTCAGCTCCATGGCGTTTTGGCCGCAAAGTACACGAATAGCATTTTGAGAGTCACATACCACCCAGCAGAACTAGGGCTATCAGGATACTCAGACATGTCAACGGAAGGAAACAAACCAAACAAACTAAGAGACTCTGGCTGCATGAAGAAAGCACACAGGTGAAACAACCAAGTGACCCACAGGGAGAGCGATGCCAGCCGAAATAAAGGTGTGACAAGTGCCAAAGCTTGAGGCCAGCTTCCTATGAAATGAAAAATTTAATCTAAGTCTTCAGAAAGTGTAAAGCCTTGCATTTGGAAATTCTGAAAATGGCTCTTCCCAATATTTCCCCCTCTGCACTTTTTTCTTCAATCCCATTAATATAATAGTTTTCACAGTATCATAATTTTCACTCTATTTTTAGAGTGGTTGGAAGCCTTGTTCTAGTTTGATTCCATGATAAGAGTATTCCTTCCTATTTGCAAAGAGAAACAATATGCCAAGTGACGGAAGAAGCCCCTCTGCTCTCTGCCAGCAACTACTCACAGGGGAAATAAAGACAGAGGACACTATCCAAACCCTCTCTAAAAGTTGCAATTGAAAAACACCAGGTTGAAATAATTCTACTCATCAAAGTCATTAAAAAGTTAACCCTGAGGAATAAACGAAGTGGAAGGAATTCTTCCAGGCATCTTGGGGAGTTGTTTCCGCCTCCCAAACAGTCCAGCTTCCAGAGAATTATTGAGACAAAAAAATAAAAAATACTTATGACTCAGGTATTCTTAAAATATTTCCTTTTTGTTCCTCAGTGGCTTTTCAAGTCACCCTCTTATGAATGCACAGCCCTCACACCTTTCTACCTGGCAGCACCAAGCTGTTCCTCAGATCTTTGTTTCATAAGGAATTGATGAGACCGTGATTCAAGGTCTCACATACTGTGTGTGTGTCTGTGTGTGTGGATGTGCGTCCTCTTAGCCATGGAGTAGGTAAGTTTAAAATTGAACATGTAAAATATCATGTATGAAACGAGATGCCAGTCCAGGTTCGATGCACGATACTGGATGCTTGGGGCTAGTGCACTGGGACGACCCAGAGGGATGGTATAGGGAGGGAGGAGGGAGGAGGGTTCAGGATGGGGAACACATGTATACCTGTGGCGGATTCATTTTGATATTTGGCAAAACTAATACAATTATGTAAAGTTTAAAAATAAAATAAAATTAGTGCTCGCTTCGGCAGCACATATACTAAAATTGGAACGATACAGAGAAGATTAGCATGGCCCCTGCGCAAGGATGACACGCAAATTCGTGAAGCGTTCCATATTTTTTCCTGTGGCGGATTCATTTTGATATTTGGCAAAACTAATACAATTATGTAAAGTTTAAAAATAAAATAAAATTTAAAAAATTAAAAATAATAATAATAAAATTGAGTTAATAACATAACCTGTGTATTCAGTACTTGCTATTTCTTATTTTGTCCTGTGTGCATTTTTCACAGACGGCTGCGGGAATCTCTCTCCTCCCACGTCCTCCATACCGTGCTGTGCGATCGCCCCCGTTGAGGGTCCCACCCGCTTCTGCCTGGTTGGGCTGTGACTGTGTTGAGTCAGTGAAGCACAGTGAGCTGAACAGCTCCCCAGGGCACTCACGCTACGGGAAGCCTGAGCGACACGGAGAAGCCTCGCACGTGTGATCCGTCCGCTTTCCCGCTG
>NW_011495067.1:943795-957137 GCF_000754665.1 Bison bison bison | reverse complement strand
TCTTAGGTGCTGCGTTTAGGCAATAGTAGTAATTTAAATAGAACTGGATGCCATGAAATGAAACACTGTCAAAAACCAACCCTAAAGTGAAAGTGAAGTCTCTCTGTCCTGTCCAACTCTTTGCAACCCCATGGACTGCAGCCCGCCAGGCTCCTCCGTCCATGGGATTTTCCAGGCAAGAGTACTGGAGTGGGGTGCCGTTTCCTTCTTCAAGAACTCTGAAAAACCTGTGGTAAACTAAAAAATGAGCACCAAGAGACACCCACATCCCCATTCCTGAGGAGACACCTGTCAATATAACCTTGTGTAATCTTGCAGAAGAAAAGATCAAAGATCTTGTGACCGGTCATTTACAGCTTATCCAGGCCTGTCACAGTGTCCTCTTAGAGGGAGAAGGAGGAAGGCTGTACACAGAGAGAGGAGGCCATGTGAAACCCGAGCAGAGATGCGAGTGAGGCAGGCAGGGCCACAGAAGAGAGAGAGGCAAAGAAGAGATTCTCCACGAGAGATTTCAGAGGGAACTGAGCCCCACTGACACCTTGGTTTTGCCAGTAAAACCCAGTTTTAGGTTGGTTCTCCAGAACCGTGAAAGAATGGACCTCTGTTTTAAATACTCAGCTTGTGGTATTTTGTTAGCACAGTCATCGGAATGCAGGTGGCCCTCAGACAATCCATGAAGGCCTGGGGAGATTGCTGTTGGAAGCTAGAGGAAAGGAAACAGTCCTGGGGGAAATCAGGAAAACACTGATGAACTCAGCAAGCCGGGTAACGAGGCTTTGGAAGAGGAGCTGGTGCCCGTGGCTTCTCTCGCAGCTTGTGGTAGAAGGTCACAGCAGAGCAATGACCTGAAAAACTAACTATATTCAGTTTTCAAGAGCAACTGTAGAGACCGTAGGAAAGCAGTTCACAACAGAAAAACCTTAAATAAGAAAGGATCTTCGGTTCAAATATCAAACAGAGTGCTAACAGAAAAACACTGTCACAGAGTCGAGATGTCAAGATGAAACTTTATGTGTGACTGGGAAGCCTTCGTGAAGGCCTCAAAAAGATTTACGTTCATAATCTGCGGACACATTCAGATGGGCAGACAGCTTCCTAATGCTCTTCAGGGTCTGCCTCCGTTAAGGGGAAAAGTAGGTTTGTTTGTTTTTTTTTCAGTCTTAAGGATTCCACAGAAGTTGCACAAGTGGCCCAGTGCAGAAATGGGCTTATTTAGAAGAGATGTGTGGATATAGATTTTCCTCTAAAGGGTTAGGTTCGTAAGTTGACATATAGCAAACCCACAGGGTTTTAACGAAATGTGTTCACTGAAACTGAAAGCAACAGAGATAGCACAAAATGAAGAGTCTTTGACTCCCCAAGCTTCTACAGACAAAATACAGGATGAAAGCAAAATAAACAAACATCTGCTCAGCTATAAATGTGGGCTACCGCTTATGAAAAAGAAGAATGTCCTGGGAGAGGAATGAAGGGCCCAGGATGAATCCAAAAGCCACAGAGAGCATCTCTTAGGTTGTGGGTCTGAGCCTTCATCAAGGAACCAGTAACATGGCCCTGCTGGATTTCAGAATTGCTAGGGACAGGAGATTCTGTTTTTGAATAGGACAGTCTATTAGTGTTATCCTAAATCTGTTTGACCATCACATGTTTGCTCTCTGGAGTCAGATAACCTGACTCTTTCACTCTCAGATCAGATTGAGAGAAACCACACTTGAGGAATTGCATCCAAGGTGTCTTATCTACATGTCACCTGATTTAGATGACAAGAATCTGGAGCTTGAGCCCGAGATAGAAGCCAAAATAGAGTGAGGCTTTGGAGTCTCAGAAGAGAGTGACTGTATTTTGCAGACTGTGAGATTTGAACTCTTGTAGCCCGACAGTGAATTTAGCATATTCTATTTCCTGAAGATGGGCACCAAATGTATCCCACACAGAATGTGTTTCTGAAATGTGTTTGTGACACTCCCATCAAGAAATGCAGTCTAAGTACATCCCTCATGGTCCAGTGGCTAAGACTCCAAACTCCCAAAGCAGGGGACCCAGGTTCGATCCCTGGTCAGGGAACTAGATCCCACATGCCACAACTAAGAGTTCCCATGCCACAACGAAAGAGTCCACGTGCCATAACTAAGCCAAGTCAATAAAGAAAAAGAAAACAGAAGTGCAATCTGTTCTTCTTCCTTCGGTCTGGATGGGCCTGTGCTGGTTTCAGTCCATCAAGTACAGCGCAGGTGCAGCCACCTGACCTTGAGGCTGGCTCATTCATCCAGCTTCTCTTTTGGTCCAGGTCATCTGAGACTCATTCTCTGGATTCTGCCTCTGCGGTGTCCTCCTCCAGAACCTCCCCACTGTGCCATGTGTCTCCCACCCCACATGGAGGAGGATCGGGTAGATGCCCCTCATCAAGAGTCCCAGCTGAGTCCAGCCTTTGAGTCACCCCAGGCCAGACACCAGACATCTGAGTGAGGAACCCTCCAGATGACTCTGGCCCTCAGATATTTGAAACTCCCTCAGCGGAGGCCCCAGACATTATGTGGCAGTCACAAGCCATCCCTGCTCTGCCCCATCTGAATTCCTGACCAGTAGAATCAGTGACCTTAATACAAGTATTGTAGTTTTACAGTAATAAATACAGATATTTTATTACACAGTAACCAAAACAAGAATAGATCAAAGAGGACAAAATCAAGGAAGAAGTGACTAAAGAAATGCTGGAGAGGTAAACAAATATTAATACTACAACTGAGTTTGTTTACATGCCTCAACAACATCAGCAAGTGGGCTTTCGTGACATATAAAGGCCCTTGAAATGGATAAATGAGGCCATTAGTTCTCCATGCAATATACACAGTTCATGATTAACATGCGAAAACCAAACACATGCACAACAGCGGCATGGAGGAAGCATGCCCTCCAATGTTTCTGTGTCATTATTAGAGAGATGCTTGGCAAAATGTTAAGCAAGTTTGTTTTTAAATCTGCCTGATTTGCCAAAATACCAGTGATTTTTAAGAGAGGGGGTTGGAGGTGGGGAGAGGGGAGAATGGAAAGGAATCTTAAACTATCAAAGAAAGGTTCAGCCCAAACCATTTTAATGAAAACAAGACTTCATAGCAAAGTTGCCAGATATTCCAATGGACTCACAGCATTTTAAATTCCTAACAGCACACAAGATGCTTCTTCTGTGATAATATGTTTCCTTCACAAAAACATGGACGCCCTTTGCAGACAGTGTGCTACTACTGACTAGGTCTTCGCATCTTTTGCTGCAAACTTGGTGCACTCTTTGTGCATAAGAAATACAAGGTCTTAGACCAAACTATATCCTCTTTATAAACAGCATTTTAAAATGTGACAGAATCAGTGTATTATTCTGATTTGACACACGTGTACCTGCTCAAATTAAGGGGAACAAGATTTCCAGGTGAGCAAGCCTCCTTATCCTAAGGAATAATAACAAATGGATGCAATTATCCAAGGAGGCAGCCAGGTTCATAATAAGGAATTTTATCGAGAGGAACACTAGCATGTCACCAAGTGCACACTGGGTCTCTGTTACTTAAAGACAAATTGCTGCAGAATGCAAGCAGCTTCAAACAACACCCACTTATTAACTTACACTCCAAAGGCCAGAAGTCCAGAGGGACTGAGTCCCCTACCCAGGGTCCCACAGGTTGGATGCCCAAGGCTGGCTGGGCTGGACTCCATCAGGGCTCCTGGGGAAGAATCTGCTTCTAAGCCTGTTCATGTTGTTAGCAGCATTTGCTTCCTTCTAGAGGACTCTCCTCTCAGGGGTGGTGAACTCCCCTCACACAGCATCCCTTTCACATTTAGAATCACTGTGACTTTCTCTTTTACAACCAGTTGGAGAAGGTTGAGAAAGCTTATATGACTATTCAGCCACCTTCACCATCTCCCTATCTCCAGGTGAACTAATTAGTCATCCTAACATCAGTGGAACCACATTGCTAAAAAAAGGAAGAGGTCTCAAACTGACTTTCAGCCCTCCCTGTACGACTATCAATATCAGCTCTTAGGCACTGTGACCTGTCAACAGGCTCTGAGTTTCAGAGTCAAAGCATACTTTGAGTTCCGCTTCTGTCTCTGACCAACTCTGCAGTGGCAGATGTATCCATTTATCACACTCCATTTGGGGGGGAAAGGAGGAAATACTACATATTCCATAGGGTTTGTGTGAGAATTAAGTGAGCTGATAAGTGTAAAATGGATCTCATCCTATGTTTTTTCCCTAACAAGCACTCAAAAGAAATCCCCAAGCTCTGTCTGCCCTTCTTCTATAAAACTACACATGAGCTATGACTATACTTATAGAACAATCTTATTTTTTGGAAAGTAGACTCTGGTTTTAATCACAAAGTGCTTTCGCTCAGTTGTGTCTGACTCTTTGCAATCCCATGGAGTGGAGCCCACCAGGCTCCTCTGTCCATAGGATTCTTCAGGCAAGAATACTGGAGTGGGTAGCCATTCCTTCACCAGGTATCTTCCTGACCTAGGGATCAAACCCAGGTCTCCTGCTTGGCAGGCAGATTCTTTACCATTTGAGCCACCAAGTAAGTTACTAATTCCTGTATTTTTCATAGTTCAGAATATTTCAATGATGTACATAAGTCTAATTACTCGCATTTTGTTGATGAAATTAAGAGAATGATTTAAGTAGCTTCTCCAGGATTACTAAATAAGTTAATGGCAGGATATGAAAAATTTCAGAAGAGTCATCTCCTATTGTAGAGCAAGCCCCAAGGCATACACAAATCCATGAGCCATAATACTACCTTCAGGGTCAGTCTCACCTCTTCCAAAATTTTCTACCCTAAAATGCATGGAGATTTTGTTGAAATGAGATAGGAACCAAACAAATTCAAATAGCAAGTTAACCTAGATCACAATTTGGTTTAAGAACTGAGAGCTGCTTGCCAATCCAAAGTGCATATCTTATGGGTTCAGAAATATTATCTTCCTGTTTATTTTTTCCTGTTTTTCTGTACAGAGCATCCTAGAGAAATCACCCACTTTACACTCAGTTGTTGGTAATAACTGAGGAATGGACATGGAAAGTCACAGAGATTTGAAGGAAAACAGATGTTTCTAGATTTTGGGTTTTTTTTTCCACAGATACTGAAAAAAAAAATGCTTAGAAAAACATGCCTTGCTTAAGTGCAATTTTCTCCAAAAAAAAAGCTACATTTCTCCTGTAAATGGATTCAAAAACACCAGCTATGAAAAACTACCACCAAAATTATCATACTAGACCAGACCAGAAAGTTGGCATTTATAGCAACTCATCTGCAACTATTCCAGAAATTTGGAAGCACAGAGCTAGTTTCTGTCACTGGAGTTTGGAAAGGAAAAAAAAAAAAAAATCTGAAAGGATTTGGAAGTAGATTACTGAGGAAAACTAAAATTTGATTTCCCAATTAAAGTTTTTTTTTAATTTTTGGAAATTTTCTAACTTTTGGAAACATAGGTGAATTAAAAAATTAGAGTTATGATTATGAATAAATAAATGATTGAGGATTCACACATGTTAAGATAAAATTTTAAATCAGCTTTTAAGAGATAAATGCAAATTATTTTCCTATTTAGATGTTTTGTCTAAATTCTCTTTGATTCTTTGCTCATTCCTTTTTATTGGCCAGTTTATTTCCAGTAAAAGAACTCAAGCTACATAAGACCTGCTGGTCTGAGAGCTGTATTTCAATTTCCAAGTCACTAGTAATCCAAAGTAACAGTCACAAATGCTTTGTCAATTAAGAAGTTAAGACGGAAGTTTTACTAGTTTTTTATAACTAGAACTAGTTCTACCTGACAAAGCCTTTATTAAGGAAAACTGAAAGGATAGAAACTAACTCCTGTGTAAGTAAGGTGGTCTTCCTAGGGTCTACAGAAAAACAGGCATGGGCTTCTCAAGTGGCTCAGTGGTAAAGAACCCGCCTGCCCGTGCAGGAGCCACAGAGACAGGGGTCCGATCCCTGGGTCAGGCAGGTTCCCTGGAAGCAGCCCACTCCAGTATTCTTGTTGGGATGATTCCATGAACAGAGGAGGCTGGCGGGCTACAGTCTATGGGGTCTCAAAGAGTCGGACATGACTGAGCACACATGTGCACACAGAGAAACAGGCAAGTCTCTAATTCAGGGAGAATATAGTATGATTAGATGTTACATGTTATATTATTTGTCTTCCTTACCCTCCTTACTTCTGCTTCATTGACTACACTAAAGCCTTTGGCTATGTGAATCACAACAAACTGGAAAATTCTTAAAGAGATGGGAATACCAGACCACCTTACCTGCCTCCTGAGAAACCTATATGCAGGTCAAGAAGCAACAGTTAGAACTGGACATGGAACAACAGGCTGGTTCCAAATCGGGAAAGGAGTACATCAAGACTGTATACTGTCACCCTGCTTATTAACTTCTATGCAGGGTACATCATGCGAAGTGCCAGGATGGCTGAACCACAAGCCAGAATCAAGATTGCTGGGAGAAATATCAATAACCTCAGGTATGCAGATGACACCATGTTAATGGCAGAGATGAGGAACTAAAGAGCCTCTTGATGAAGGTAAAAGAGGAGAGTGAAAAAGCTGACTTAAAACTCAACATTCAAAAAACAAAGATCATGGCATCCATCCTATCACTTCATGGCAAATAGATGGGGAAACAGTGGAAACAATGGCTGACTTTATTTTGGGGGGCTCCAAAATCACTGCAGATGGTGACTGCAGCCACAAAATGAAAATGTGCATGCTCTTTGGAAGGAAAGCTATGACAGAGCTAGATAGCATATTAAAAAGCAGAGACATTACTTTGCCAAGAAAGGTCCATATAGTTAAAACTATGGTTTTTCCAGTAGTCATGTATGGATGTAAGATTTGGACTATAAAGAAGGCTGAACACTGAAGAATTGATGCTTTTGAGCTGTGGTGTTGGAGAAGACCCTTAAGAGTCCCTTGGACTGCAAGGAGTCAAACCAGTCAATCTAAAGGAAATCAGTCCTGAATATTCATTGGAAGGACTGATGCTGAAGCTCCAATACTTTGGCCACCTGATGCAAATAGCTGACTCATCAGTAAAGACCCTGATGCTGGGAAAGAGTGAAGGCAGGAGGAGAAGGAGACTTCAGCGGATGAGATGGTTGGATGGCATCACTGACTCAATGGACATGAGTTTGAGCAAGCTCTGGGAGACGGTGAAGGACAGGGAAGCCTGGTGTGCTGCAGTCCATGGGGTCACAAATAGTCGGAAACGACAAAGCAACTGAACACAACAAAACCCTCTGTAAAACTGATCTGACTCTCAAATTAGTTTTTGCACATAATTAAATATCTTTTCTCCTTATAAGTAAAGAACAAATAACTTAGCATCATTTGATCCAGTCTCCTCTCCCACATTTTTCACTGTATTTCATACCATGTTTTAGGACTGATATTCCTAAAATCCTACTCTGAATATATTACCTGCTAAGCATTTACAATGTTGCCTACCAGATCAGAAGCAGAATCATTTCTTTAGCATTCAGAATGCTCCACAAAAATCCCCAGAGCATTTTTCCACTACTTTCCAGATTTTGATAAGTTTGGACTGGACCTCAACTCTCCTCAGTATCCTTCACTTTTCCCACCATTACACATTCCTGTTTGGGGATTCTTGCTTACCTTAGTGATAGCTTATCTTTAAGGGCAGCCCAGTCCAGTATTCTTGCCTGGAAAATCCCATGGACTGAGGAGCCTGGTAGGCTACAGCCCATGGGGTCACAAAGAGTCGGACACGACTGAGTGACGTCACTATCTTTCCTAGCAACACCACAACTTCTCAAAAACTATTTTCACATAAAACCAGATTATAACAAGAATATAACTGCATTCTAAAACACTCAGAAATAAATGAACATGGGAATAAAATTTAAATTCATTCTAATCCTGTCATCATGAGATACTCATGGTTAATATTTTGATGTAACATCCTTGACAGAGTAAATTTTGCTGTGATATAAACTTTGAAAATAAATCATGCTATATATAATATAGCATAAGCTTTATTTCCATTAAATACCACATTATAGACAAGCTAATATATATCTTTTCACTTCTCATTCCTTGACTATCTCTCTGCATATCATTCATCTCTGTGTTCCCTTCAGCACTGAACAAGGAGTGCAACATGCAATCACAGAGATCAGTCTACACTTAGCAATATACTTTGGTTTTGCAACTTTTGTCTGTGTACAACTATTGGGATAAAAGCAAATTCACTTGATGTTCAGTGACTTAGTTAAATCTTATATGACATTTTGTTTTGTGTAAGAAAAACAGATAAGAAAACCTGTCACCTAAACCATGTATTTAATAATTAATAATTTATTAATTACAGTATTAGTATATAATTAATTTACAATTAACAATTATCAAATAAGAACATATTTAATTTATCATATAATAATAATAATACTCAAATATTTTTAAAAGACTCTGAATCAGAAAAGACTCTAAAAAGGAAGATAGTTTGAGAGAAGTTTCTCTAAAACTTTAACATCTTTAAAAGGATAACATCTTTAAAAGGATCCATATGACCCAAAAGATGGGGGCAAGACATCAAAGCTAGCCGATGGGCTAGCTGATGGGCAAATCTCTGAATGGGCACTGACTAGCATGTTTCAAACCTGAGCAGTGGATGGATCCACATTAAAGAAGTGCATGGGAGGACTTCCCTGGTGGCGCGGTGGACAAGAATCTGCCTGCTAATGCCAGAGACATGGATTTGATCCCTGCCCTGGGACCATCCCACTTGCCTTGGATCAATCAAGCCCATGTGTCACTGCTGTTGAGGTTGTGCTCTATAGCCAGGAACCCAATTACTGAGCCCACGTGCTGCAAATATTGAAGCCCACGGACCCTACAGCCCGTGCTCCTCAGCAAGAGAAGCCCCCGCCGTGAGAAGCCCCCGCACTGCACCTAGGGCAGCCTTTGCTTGCCGCAGCTAGAGAAAGCCTGCACAGCAACGAAGACCCCCACACAGCCCAAAATTATTTTTTTTAAAGGGTATGGGAATCCTTTGGACATGATGCTGCAGGTATGGATTCATGGCCTCTGCTTCAAAGTTCGGGAAACTGGCTCTAATTTTTAAGTGTGCAGCCACAAAGCAGAAACCTCTCAGAAGCACCTGGTGTGTTCTCGCCACCAGCTTCTTGTAGAACAACGACTACACACACATGAGTAAATTTCTTAAACCCTTTTTGCATGATAGAACTGTGTGATTTCTAGGTCAACTGGGAATAAAAAATAACTTCTCCATTGCAGGGGGATGGAGACGTGACAAAGCCACATGGTATTTGCAAGGATGGCCCCAGGATAGACCATAATTTAAACTGGAGATGACATAACTGTACACAGGTGGCTGTTATGTTCACCGTGAATAGAGAACACAAATCTCCTTCCTTTTCCCTCTAGTCTTAGGCTTCATTTACCAGTTCAGTTGACAACATTCCTTCCTCATTCTCTGCCTTGGCACTCTTCTGTTTCAATCTCATGGAGACCATTGTGCTGGGGGAGAGGGGTAAAAACTGTAAATTCATTCAGTAAATTGTAACTCAATTATTACAAGTCTGCAGATATTAATTCACACGTTTTGCTTTCTCTAGGTTTCCGTGTTAACATTGCTAGATAATATAAAATATTAATAATTTAAGAAAAATAGCCACATATATAACAAAGATGGGCTTTCCAGGTGGCTCAGTGGTAAAGAATCTGCCTGCAGTGCAGGAGGAGATGCAGGTTCTATCCTTGGTTTGGGAAGCTCCCCTGGAGAAGGAATTAGAACCTGCTCCAATATTCTTGCCTGGAGAATCCCATGGACAGAGGAGCCTGGCAGGCTATAATCCATGGGGTTGCAAAAAAGTTGGACATGACTTAGCGACTAAACAACAAAATATAAGATAATGAAATTATTCCCAATGTTATGATATAATAATACATTTTAATTCTGAGACTGAGTTAAATGTTTATATAGTTTTCTCACTTACTATGGAAGTTATGAAATGGATTCTTAACAAATCAGGAAAATCTATTCTTATCTTTAATCTATTCTAGTTAGTTTAACATTAAGCTAAGACATTGATATATTCACTTTAGTTTTACTCAGAATTCTTCACTTTAATTAATTCTGCATAGATTTATTTATTTTCTTTTTTTAATTTTATTTTATTTTTAAACTTTATGATATTGTATTAGTTTTGCCAAATATTGAAATGAATCTGCCACAGGTATACCTGTGTTCCCCATCCTGAACCCTCCTCCCTCCTCCCTCCCCATACCCTCCCTCTGGGCCGTCCCAGTGCACCAGCCCCAAGCATCCAGCATTGTGCATCGAACCTGGACTGGCGACTCGTTTCATACATGATATTATACATGTTTCAATGCCATTCTCCCAAATCTCCCCACCCTCTCCCTTTCCCACAGAGTCCATAAGACTGATCTATACATCAGTGTCTCTTTTGCTGTCTCATACACAGGGTTTTTGTTACCATCTTTCTAAATTCCATATTTATTTTCTTAATTGAAATTTTTATTCAAAGCTCAGTTTCTCAACCTAAGGCTAAACCACCAAAGGTTACTCTGGAGATAGTCCCTACACAGATACATTTCCTGGACTCCTCTTCTCTCTCCAATTTTTCTTCCTTTTTCCAGCACATGGAATCTTAAATATGATCGAAAAATCATATTGGGGGGGAAAATCCCCAGCTCTTATTGCATATTCTTTGCTATTGTCTAGATAGGAAATCTTGGCTCTTGCTATTCCACAGATTGAGAAGTGACGTTGCTCAGTCATGTCCGACTCTGCAACCCCATGGACTGTAGCCCACCAGGATTCTCTGTCCATGGGGTCTTCCAGGCAAGAATACTGGAGTGGGTTGCCATTTCCTTCTCCAGGAGATCTTCCCGACCTAGGGATTGAACCTGGTTCTCCTGCATTGGGAAGCCCAAATTAATACAGATTGAAACTAAAAAAAAAAAAAAAAGCCTTTTCTCAAGGACACGTACTCTGCCTTGAGGTTCCGAAGTCTATTTAAAAGAAAAAAAGACAGAAAAGTTAATCAGATTGCTTGTATCACTACTATAAGAATTTCTACCCAAGGGCAGTGAGATAAATCACCATTTCCCCACTGCTTCCTGAATTTGAGAAGGTGCTGGGGAGGGTGGAGATACCAGACATGCCAGAAACGAAAAACACATTTTCTTGCTGTTTAGTCACTAAGTTGTGTCTACCTCTTTGCGACCCCATGGACTACAGCATGTCATTCTCCTCTGCCCTCCGTTATCTCCCAGAATTTGCTTAAATTCATGTCCATTGAGTCTCAGTGATGCTATCTAATTTTCTCATCCTCTGTGCCCCCTTCTCCTTTGCCTTCAATCTTTCCCATCATCAGGGTCTTTTCCAATGAGTCAACTCTTCAATATCAGGTGACCAAAGTACTGGAGCTTCAGCTAAATCTTTCAAATTTCATTCTACCACGCATGTAAAGTGCTCAGAACAGTACCAACTATACAAGCACTGACATATTTCATATCTGCAGATGAGCAAAGCACATGTTATCAGGTCTACATGATAAAGAAACTGAAACACAAAGGTCTACTTAACACCTGCCAGTCTCAGGCAGGCGGGAGAGGCTAAAAGAACTTCCCTGAGCCTTTTCTGTTTTATTTCCAGGATGCTGTGTGGCCTCAGGGAGTTGGTTAAAAGTAAGATATGCTAAATAAACTCGTTCTTCACATGTGCCAAGGCAGTAGTTCATAAATCTGTCTTCTTTTAAGTAAAAATTTAACAAGTCTAAGATCGAAATATAGTTTTTGAGATATTTTGCAATTTATAATCCTTTCCCTAATACTACTTCAATTTTTTAAAGTGGATTTCTCTGCGAACAGAACATGTACATTCCATGAAGTCTCAAGAATTTGAACTCAGCGTTTCAGTGGGCTGAAGAGGAGTAATGCTTTGGGAATCCTTTGTACACATTATGTATATACATAACTCCATAAGTTTAAGAAAATAGGGCTTGAAAAGAGTATAGGTTTGTTAAGTGCATGAATATATAAAAAAAAAAGTGTGTGCCTTCACCTCAGTCAACTTTAAGGATAAGGAATAAAGTAATTAAAGAAACACTACAATAATATTTTTGCTAGACAAAATTGTGAGGGCAAACTTTAGACATTTTTGTTAGATCCTTAAACTTTTGTCATATTATTTACAAAGCGTCAAGAAAAAATATACTAAGTAAGGATAATAAGTAGTTTTACACAGACTCACACTGATTTTTGTAGAGCATAGAGGAATATTTGATTCAACTTGGGCAAAATAGATGGCAAAAACTTCACATTCCCAACTTCCCAGAAATTTTGTCAATATATGGGATACACTTGTACAATTCATTTTCATAAAGAGGGATGAAAAATGTCAGTGGTGAGAACAATGAAAAATTAATTTAATGATGTACTTTTGTCTAAAAAAAATACCACTCAACTCATCTCTTTTCCTTTCCTTCCCATCTCACTGTTACTGGAATGACTTGTTTGGTGAAAAGGAGAGAGACAGAGGTAGTGGTGGTGGGGAGGGCTTATTTAAGAAATTAAATATTAAATATTTTCTTCTATAATGTATTTAATATAGCTAATTACTGATTAATAAGAGAGCTCCATAGAAACACACACGTAAAATAATCATTTTCTCTGTGGTTACATTTAAACTGCTGAATACTAAAAGACTTTTTGAAATTGCTACTTTTGTCAGCATCATGAGAAAATCTTGTCTTGAATCTTGAGCAAATAATATATCATAACATGTTAGCTGTTCTATAACAGCTTGAGAAGCCACAACATTAAATTTTATACATAATGCCCTTAAAAGAAAAGGCTTCAAATAAACTTTGGAAGCATGCTAATGAATCAGGAGGAAATGTGTTTTGTTAAACCCAGCGAATGTGGCCAAACAGATGAGAAGCCATTTTTTCTGTTTCATCATGAGTGGCTTTTCAGTTCAGCTCAGTTCAGTCGCTCAGTCATGTCCGACTCTTTGCAACCCCATGAATCGCAGCACGCCAGGCCTCCCTGTCCATCACCAACTCCCGGAGTTCACTCGGACTCACGTCCATCAAGTCAGTGATGCCATCCAGCCATCTCATCCTCTGTCGTCCCCTTCTCCTCCTGCCCCCAGTCCCTCCCAGCATCAGTCTTTTCCAGTGAGTCAACTCTTTGCATGAGGTGGCCAAAGTACTGGAGTTTCAGCTTTAGCATCATTCCTTCCAAAGAAATCCCAGGGCTGATCTCCTTCAG
>NW_011495067.1:942996-943695 GCF_000754665.1 Bison bison bison | reverse complement strand
GGACTCTGTGGGAGAGGGAGAGGGTGGGAAGATTTGGGAGAATGGCAATGAAACATGTAAAATATCATGTAGGAAACTAGTTGCCAGTCCAGGCTCGATGCACGATGCTGGATGCTTGGGGCTGGTGCACTGGGACGGCCCAGAGGGATGGTATGGGGAGGGAGGAGGGAGGAGGGTTTGGGATGGGGAACACAGGTATACCTGTGGCGGATTCATTTTGATATTTGGCAAAACTAATACAATTATGTAAAGTTTAAAAATAAAATAAAATTAGAAAAAAATATAAAAAATAAATAAATAAATAAATAAAGAAGTATCAGAAAAAAAAAAAAGAAAAATATACTAAGTAAGGATAATAAGTAGTTTTACACAGACTCACACTGATTTTTGTAGAGTATAGAGGAATATTTGATTCAACTTGGGCAAAATAGATGGCAAAAACTTCACATTCCCAACTTCCCAGAAATTTTGTCAATATATGGGATACACTTGTACAATTCATTTTCATAAAGAGGGATGAAAAATGTCAGTGGTGAGAACAATGAAAAATTAATTTAATGATGTACTTTTGTCTAAAAAAAATACCACTCAACTCATCTCTTTTCCTTTCCTTCCCATCTCACTGTTACTGGAATGACTTGTTTGGTGAAAAGGAGAGAGACAGAGGTAGTGGTGGTGGGGAGGGCTTATTTAAGAAAT
>NW_011495067.1:927245-942221 GCF_000754665.1 Bison bison bison | reverse complement strand
ACAGCCCATGGACGGAGGAGCCTGGTAGGCTGCAGCCCATGGGGTCGCTAAGAGTCGGACATGACTGAGCAACTTCACTTTCACTTTTCACTTTTCTGCATTGAAGGAAATGGCAACCCACTCCAGTGTTCTTGCCTTGAGAATCCCAGGGACTGGGGAGCCTGGTGGGCTGCCGTCTATGGGGTCCCACAGAGTCTGACACGACTGAAGTGACTTAGCAGCAGCAGCAGCATGGCATATGTATATGTGGTTATGTGGTGTGACTATTGAGACTATGCTTTGAGTATCAAATCTAAGATTTCTTTGCTTAGTCTAGATTCCAAAGACTTTCTGTTTTTTTTTCTAAAAGTTATATAGTTTTATCTGTTACACTCAAGTCCTTTGTTTCATTCTGAGTTAATTTTGTACACTGTGTGAGGCTTGGACAGAGGCTTCTTTTTCTTTAACTTTACAATATTGTATTGGTTTTGCCATATATCAAAATGAATCCATCACAGGTATACATGTGGTCCCCATCCTGAACCCTCCTCCCTCCTCCCTCCCCATACCATCCCTCTGGGTCGTCCCAGTGCACCATTTCATGCCAGTCAGAATGGCTTCGATCCAAAAGTCTACAAGCAATAAATGCTCTAGAGGCTTCTTTTTCTTTCTCCCCCTCCATTGGCTCCAGCACCGTTTGTTGGGAAGTCTAACGTTGCTCTATTGACTTGCTCTTGCATTATAACTTCATCAGAAGTCTCTTGGGCTTATTTGGATCTGTTTCTGGAATTGCTATTCTGTCCCAGTGATGCAGCACGGTTTTGATTACTATAACTACGTAGTTATAGTATGTTATAGTTATATGTTATAGCTACATACTTACAGTATGAGCAGTGTAGTCCAAACTTATTATTTACGTGCTTTGCTATATTAAGTGTTTTAAGCTATTATCTGTTCTTTTCAGCCCCACCCTTCTTTTTCCTGTCTTCCCAAGACTTCTTTGACACCAGTGTTAGACATTTTGTGATAGTCTCAAGAATCATTTAGGTGGCATTCATGTTTTTGTCACGTCTATTTTCTCTCTGATTTTCAGATTGGCTAATTTCTCTTGTTCTGTTTTCCAGTTCACTGATTTTCCCTCTGAATTCTCTACTCTGTTCTCAATCCTATCTCCTGGCCTTTTCATTCCACTTTTAATATTATTCAGTTCCAAAATTTCTATTTGGTTCTTTATATCTTCGATTTGTTGATACTTTTCATGGCAAGGCTTTCTTTTTCATTTATTTCGAATATGTTCATAGTTTAGTGAGACATTTTTATTGTGGCTGGATTAAAATATGTCAGAGTATTCTAATACATCTGCTGTCATGGTGGTAGAGTATTGTTTTTATTCAAATCATAGTTTTCCTGGATCCTGGTATGATGTGTGATTTTTAATTAAAATCTGAACAATTTGTATTAAGTTATGAGTCTGGATCTTATTTAAACCTCTGTTAGCTGTTTTGGGGAAGTGAGGATCGCTGCCTTGTGACTTGTAGCCAGGTGGGGTAGAAATCTTCTTGGCTTTTGATGGTGACAGGGGCAACAGGGAGATGGGAGGGGTGAGGGTCCTTGATACCTCTGCATAGGTGGCAGCTGTACCTTCTCTTTGGGTCTCACTGATACCACTCTGGATGTGGGGGGCGGGGGATAGGAATTCCTCTTTGTGCATGCGTCCTTAGTCGCTTCAGTCATGTCTGACTCTTTGTGACCCGTCGACTGTAGCCCACCAAGCTCCCCTGTCCATGGGATTCTCCAGGCAAGAGTACTGAAGTGGATTGCCAAGCTTGTAGGGGATCTTCCAAACCCAGGAATCAATCCCACTTCTCCTGCATCTACTGCATTGCAGATGGATTCTTTACTACTGAGCCACCAAGGAAGCAGAAAATCCTCTTTACTGCTCCCCCTTTGACCTCCACTGACACCAGGAAATTGGTCTCATTGCCCCGGGCTGGGCTGAAAATCCACTGACTTCACCTCAGCAGGAAGTGGGAAAATGCCTCATTACTGACCAATGGGACTGGAATTCCTGGATCCTCAAATTTCTTCATCTACACTGAGAGGGGAAGGAGTGCGTCACATCTGCCTGGCAGAGATGAAAGTTCTAGCTCCTAACCTGACCTTCTCTGACATCACCTTGGCAGGTGGGTGGGCTCACTCATTACAGTCCAATGAGAGTGGAGGTCTGCCCTACCCACTCCCCTTTACTGGCATGAGTGGTACTGGGGCCACCATTGCCTCTGTGGCTTTTGGCTGGAGTACAGTGGTCATTGCCTAAAAGTTTTCTTGTTAAGCTGCCTTCCTCCTGTCCTTTGGCTAGAGAGAGTAGGCTTTCACTGGGGCTCTTTTTGTCTGCACCTGTTGGTGGGTCTGGATCTTTGCACCTACTTCTTCATCTCCAAGTCCAAGATTTATGAGACTGAAAGAAAGCTAGTGGGTGGGTGGGGGTCGGGGGGCTGCATCCCTGTTTTAATCCTTGGGTCCCAAGGTTCCTAGCTAGTCCTCTTCTTCTCTTCACTTTTAGAGTTTGTTTTGCATGTAATAGTTGTGCTTTTTAGTTGTCCTTAGAGGAGAAAATAGGGAAAAGTTTTCTTACTCCTTCTTCCTAGAAGCAAAGTCTTTTGGTATGATTTTCTAATGGTGCTCTCTCAAAGGCATGAGTGGAAAAATTCACATTTATGAAACACCGTTAGCCCCAAATTTAAACTACTATTGGTGACTCTTCATGAGGACTTACTATTGGAAACCTATGTATAGAAAATACTATTAAAGAGTACTCTTATGATTAAAGGCATACTAACATATATGGTAATCTCATATGTCAGTGTATTTCCAATTACCTAACATTTACTCGAAGAACAGAACATTGTTGGCAGAATACTCCAAAATGATAATTCTCTCTTGTCTTTTTGATGGGAAACAGGAAACCCATATAACATGAGAAATGCCTTTGTATCATTGACTGGAACTAAGTGACTTTTCCCACAGTTTGTTCAGCTTGTGAATATCATTATCATCTGACTTCATCAACTCAGTCATCAAGGTGAAAGTCATCTAGAAAACTACCTTCAGGGAATAAAGATGCTAAGCAGAGCACTGAGGCTCATAAAGAACAACTTGAATCCCAGAGGAGAAAATCATTTTAATCCATGTTAGTTTTCACTTAGGCAGTTACCACATCATAAAAGCAGTAGATGCAGAAACTCAACGAGAAATGGCCACAAGAATACAAATGTTTTGAAGGTGAGCACTTCATTGTAGAGGCTCTGGTATTTAGTGTAAGTCTGCAAAGTCATAATCTATCTCAAAGTATCTTTTTGTGTTATAGTTACTAGAGTCTAAGGTTCTGAAAGAAAAATAATTGTACAATCAATCATGTGGTTGTTTCTAATTATTGTGATTTTGACTATATAGAAACATGATCTTGAGTTTAGCATTAATTTTTTGGTATGTAACACAGTGTAAATAAAAATGCATACAAAAGAGGAAACTAGGGACTGGTGATTGGAAGGGATGATATTTAAAGAGCTCAAGTGTTTTCTAAAAATATGAACTTATTTTTCGAAATAAGTCTGAAAAGGACTCAATGTGCTTTGGTTTCAACTATGAACAGGGGTGTTCTCATGCTTTTCGCACCATCTGTTTGTGGTCACAAATCCAATTGTGAGAAAAATTCCACTCTTATGACATCTTTATATTAATTTATTTGTGCCCTTTTTTGCAGTAGACTGACATTGCAGGGTCAAAAAAGGAGTAATTTAATCAAGATTCAAAGAGGAAGACATGATGGGTCTTTGGTTGATGTTGACATCCTACCAATCTAAGCAAACATACAGGTCCTCAGTATATACTAACTCACTTAGAAACTGTCCCTAATAACTTAATTAGCTTAACAAATGGCATTACTGAGTTTCTTTTAATAGCAGTTCACTGTGGATTCTCCCCACAAATTGTTGACTGTGTTCTTAATAGTATCAACCATTATCTACTGTCTGGAGCCTTTCCTGACATGTTCAAATAAAGCTCACTCTTTCATCCACTGTGCTCTCCTGACTTCTTACATAAATCTACATAAGTGGTTCTCAAATGGAGGTGATTTTGTCCCCCAAAGAACACCCGACAATGTGTAGAGACATCATCCATTATCACAAGCGAGTGAGTGCTCCTGGAAACAAGTGGTTAGAGATGCTGCTAAATATTCTACAACTCACAGAAAAGCCCCAACAATAGAAAGCTACTCAGCAAAAAAAGTCAATCATGACAAGATGGAGAAGCCATCATGGTCTATGTTAAGTTACCTTGATTCCACACATGACCCTGGAGGTTCAATTAACGATGATGCAACTTTATGTCGAATCCCAACTGTGCACCCTACATCGCAACAACCAGTTCATCCACTCATTTCCAGCCACAGCGGCTAAGTCCAGAGGAAACCTGAGAGCTCTTTTTCTGATCCCAGAAAATTTGGTATGTTTTCCTAACTCAGGACTTAGATCAAGTTCTTTTCTCAGGTTGTGGCTGCAGCACGTTTCCATTCATAAACAAGAGTGAGCAAGGGAATGACTATCAAAGATGCCCTCATGGATGAGGTTTCAGAGATAGTCTTTCTGCCCACCTGGTTTAACAGCAGCCTTAACTCCATCTAATAAACGGAGTCAGCTGCCAAAGACTGGATGGTAACTCCTTCTCTCCTTTTTGTTTCTCTCTGGCGTGAGAGACCCAAAAGTCACCAAGAAATAGCCATAACATAATTAAATCCTTGGGCTTACAACTGTCTTGTTTTTACTGCCCTGTGGATGCAGGAGGTGAAGGTCTCTTTATTTGCAGCCAAAGAGCCTCTCTGATTCTCTCAAACTTCTGTTTCAATTGGTGATTCATACCCTTTCGTTTTTTATTTTCTTTCCCTAGTTCATCATGGTACTCATCGGATGCCACTGTTCTTATATCACGACTTGTCCCACTCTTCCAAATCCCTGTGGTATGGGACTACTCTGTGTACTACAGCATTGCTTTCTATCCACACTCCATCACAGTTCACCAGGAATGAAGTCTTAACAACTGCAGCGGTGCAACAGGCAATTACCCCTCCACCTACTAACTGGATGGAGGACACACTGCCTGCAGCCAGTTAGTGGTGAGTAATCAGGTTTCAAATTGCATGTGAGAGACTTTCTACTAGAAGGCTAAGCTGGCCACACTACAGCACAAGAAGCAACTGCACACACCTTTTTCCAACTCTGCATTTGGTAAGATCTCCCAAGATGGACGAATTTATACCAAGGAAATTGGCAAGAGCCATAAATCAAGATGTATTTCTTCCCAGAGACCCAGTGCTCTAACAGTAACCAACACACCACTGGTTTCCTCTCCAGTCCCCTTCTGGCACCAACTGTCTTAGGCTGGGTTCCTGGATAACAGATTTTGAGATGGAGATTTGTCTGCAGGAAGTGTATTGGGCTACTAAGAACAATACCTGTAAGGAAATGAAGGAAACAACATAGACCAGAGGAGAAGCAAAAATATAATGCAGTCTCGTAAAAGGTCCCAGACAATCTCATGAAGAGCTCCAGTTGGGATTCCCCAGCAGAGTGACTCAGAATTGAAACAGGGAGCTGCGTCTTTGTACACCTGCATTAATGAGTCAGCTCCCCAGAAGGGTGTGGACCTCAGGGAGTCAATTCCTGGAGGAACCCAGATGTGAGCCATAAATGGCCAAAAACATTACTGAAACACCTGGGGACTGGTCCTCAAAGTGAGGTGCTGAACACTGTGAGCACCCGTCTGTACCAATAAATATTCATTTCACCTATTTCTAAAGTACATCATTTATTAAATAAGCCTACTTTCTTTATTAAGATTGCCTAGAGAATCTTCTTGTAGATAGATATTTGTATACATTGATATTTATTTTAAAAGAAAATTCCTAAGAAATATGGTTTTCTAATGGGCTGTGTTAATTTATGCTTCCATCAGCCAGGAGTCCCCTTTCCTTGCACTTTCACCAACAGCATGTATTATAAATATTTGCAAATATAACAACTGAAGGATGCATTAAAATTTTGGTTACATTGGCATTTTTTATTGCTAATGAAATTAAACATGTCTCATATACTTGACTTTTTCTAAAATTGTACCCATCTTCTCATGTTCTACTCCCTTTTCCACTGTGCATATTTTTTGCTATTGATTTGAAAGGCTTTCAAAACTATAATTAGGGTTTTAGCTTTTTCACTGTTACACATTGAGAACATTTTCACCAATGGCTTTGTTAATTTTTTTGCAATTAGAAATTGTTTTTATTACATATATAACTCATTCATCTTGTTGTTACACATAAAAATATATCTACTTCTTTTGAGGAGCAAGTATAATGGTAAATATATAGGAGACTTTCAACAAATGTCATCAGTTGATGGATATATTGAAAAGGACTGTAAGGAAGAGAAGCACTTTGATTTATATAAAATTGGGCATAAAACTAAATTATCATGAAAGCAAAGACCATAAATTGATGGGAGCAGACTATAAAACCTCATCCTTAAAAAGCTAACAGTTATCTATATTAAACATCATCATTTGAGGAATATGCTGGCTCACTAATTTTAAGTATTAAATTTCATTGCAATTAACTAGCATATATTCATTTAAAAACTGTATTATAATAATTTATCAAATTGAAATGAATAAATGAATGCCAAGCTGAATTAATGATTCCTTAAATCTCATGTAATATCAAGCTCTTTGGAATTTCCTAATTTCATATCTTTATATTCTTGTCATTTATCTACTTGTCCTATTCACTGTATACTCACTGAAGACAAGAATTAGATCCTATTCAACTTTCTATACATACTGAGTTATTTAACCAAGTTATTTATCTTCTTGCACATTACTATTATCATCACCATCAATATGGTTAAATGTATTGAATAAATGTGCACTATTCTGAAAGTGAAAGTCACTCAGTTGTGTCTGACTCTTTGCCACCCCATGGAATACAATCCATGGAATTCTCCAGGCCAAAATACTGGAGTGGGTAGCCATTTCCTTCCCCAGGGGAGCTTCCCAGCCCAGCGATTGAACTCAGGTCTCCCATATTGCAGGCAGATTCTTTACCAGCTGAGCCATTAGGGAAGCCCAAGAATACTGGAGTGGGTAGCCTATCCCTTTCCAGCAGATCTTCCTGACCCAGGAATCAAACTGGGGTCCCTGCATTGTAGGTGGGTTCCTCACCAACTGAGCTACCAGGGAAGCCCAGCGCACTATTCTAAGTGCTTTCAGTTTTTAAGTCACATAATGATTACAACAGCCTTATGAAGTATGTGTACTACTACTCACATTTCATCAGATGGAAAAATAATTCACCAAAGCTTACACAGCTGTGATTGACAAAACCAATAGTTTGACCCAGGGAGTCTAACTCTAAAGCCTGCATCCAGAATAAATTATATATGTAAATTATCACTAATAATCTCACATCAGATACACTTAATAGCTAAGGCTATGCCACTGCTACATGTAGTGAATATAAGTAGAATTTAAAACAATTGAACTAGAGTGTATTTTCATGATAAATTTACAGTGTGATGGTATTGAGTTGAAACTTCAGGATTTTTCACTTTTCTAATTTATCTATATTTTCTAGAAAATCTAGAATATTCTTGAATGATTTGGTAATGGAAAAGGAGTAAAATAGCAATTGGTTTGGAGTGAAAAGAGGGGAAATATGGCATTTACCAAACGGTCAATCTTTAATATCTAAATCAGCTCAAATTTTGAACAGGAAAGGAATAGGAAGAAAACTTTTTGCCCCCCAGCCCTTTCTTTTGCTGTTCCTCTCTTTACTTATGAAAATAAGTGTTTTATAAATTCATATTAATAATTCCAATAATGCTTCTGTTTAGATGGACCCACTGAATTCTCAAGATTTTTTATACTTGTTTTCTTGTGCTATTGTGATCATTTTTTAATTATATGATTAAATAACTGGAATTAGGGTGTTAGGAAAGTTTAGTGAGGTACTGGGACTGATGATTTGGGGTTCCTTTACAAAATGAGTATTGCATGGTTATTGAAAGCAATATCAATTTAAGTGACTGTCAAATTAAGCTCCTTCTTTCAGGCCTGGAAGCAATTGAGTCTTGCACATTCCACACTTCTGAAGAATCTTCTTCTGCATAATCACTTAATCATTTTGAGTGGGCAGCAGGACAGCTTTTAGATCTTTGCTCATTTGTTTTTCATATGCACTTGAATCTAATTGTAATGCATATCACCAAAGAGAGGCAATCAGCTTTCAGAAATCTCCCTTATCTTGGCAAGACTTATTTGATGAAGAGCTGATGAAGAGCTGCCGGGCTGTGTCAGGCGGGACTCTGCACTTTGTGCTGGACATCACGTCACCCTCGTGCTCTTCAGAGGTAACCAGGTCTTTCTAATCTTCTGCAGATGACACTGTGCAAGGCATGTCTTCCAAAAGAGCATCTGAACAGGTTTTAAGCCTCTTGGACCATTTTCTGTAGTAACTTGATTTGGTGGTTTCTTTATCTTCAGAACAATTCCAATACAGACACTCCCAGCTCTGACGCTGATATTATAAGTGGCCTTCCCTGGGTTTTCTACGTGACAGTGCCGTGAGGCAATGACGCAGTGGTCATTCAGTCATTATAAGAGGGCCTGGAGTATCCCTGGGGAGCTCTTTGAACAATCCGCCCCTCCTTCAGGAAATGAGAGGAAGTGCCAACCCAGTGGAAATTTATTTATTACCTGTTTGAAGGTTGCTGAAATAACAAAACCTCCTTAACAGACGAGCCAGGGCTGCACAAAAAACCTGAGGACATTCTCACGTTGGGCCCTGAGCATCCTTCAGGCCAGTGAGTGGAGTATTTTGTTTTGGGCACACCCAAAGAAGGAAGAAGGCAACGTGGTCGTATAAAATAAATTAAAAATAAATCAAGCATCAGTGAAAAACTTTCCTTGACCCAACTCATTGCAGGAAATCTGCTTGAAGCAGATCTTGGGGCCACGTAGGTCAACAGCTCCTGCGTCATAGCTCCACTGGGCTGGGAACCCCCTGTGATCAGGTTCAAGGAGTTGAAACCAGGCCTGCCTCTGGAGTGGCCACTCCCCGTGTCAGGGGAGACGGTTTTATTCTTTTTTTTTTTTAACTTTACAATATTGTATTGGTTCTGCCATATATCGAAATGAATCCGCCACAGGCATACATGTGTTTCCCGTCCTGAACCCTCCTCCCTCCTCCCTCCCCATACCATCCCTCTGGGTCGTCCCAGTGCACCAGCCCCAAGCATCCAGCATTGTGCATCGAATCTGGACTGGCGACTCATTTCATATATGATATTATACATATTTCAATGCCATTCTCCCAAATCATCCCACCCTCTCCCTCTCCCACAGAGTCCAAAAGACTGTTCTATACATACATCACAGCAGGATCCTCTATGACCCACCTTCCAGAATATTGGAAATAAAAGCAAAAATAAACAAATGGGACCTAATTAAACTTAAGACGGCTTTATTCTTCAGCATGCAGGAACCCTCAAGATTGAAAATGGAAGTCATTCTCTCTGGCTTCTGGAGGCAGAGCTCTGCATTCTAGAGACTCTGTGTGCAGGCCCTGGGGCCTGCCCTCACTGACATTTTCAGCATTGGGTCTGTGGGAGAGCACTGATCTCTCCCTTTGATCTTTCTGAGTCCCTCTGCAGGTGGCCCCTCTGCATTGTAAGCCTCTGTCAATCCCTGAAAAGGAGGGTCTTTTCTCCCAGTTTCCTCTACCTGTACTTTTTTGTGATAGAGTGTATTCTTGATCTTTTTAGAAAATCTGCCTCCTCTCCAATACACAGAAGTAAAACTACACATGAAAAATAGGAAAAAGAAGTTTAAAGACTGTAACCTAGAAATCTTGTTCCGGTTACAATCCTGCCAGATTGCTCTATAGATTTCAGACTCAAGACTGTAAACTCAACTCTGATTCAGATTTCCAGCCTGTCCACTTGCCAGTCCAAGCCATGGGCTGGTGGTTCCCCATGATGATGTGAGGAACAGGCCTTGGGCCCTGCAGGCCCCTCCAAGCAGCTGCAGCTCCAGGCCCCCTCGGACTCTGGCTGGAGTCCATGGTCTGGCTGCTGGAAGGCCCTGGAAGAGGAGCATCTGGCATTTCTGGGCAACCTCGTCTCCAGCTGGGCTGACCACATCCTTTCCTGGGCTTCTTTTCCTGTCAGCAGTGGGACGAGTCGTTGACACCAGGAAACTCCCAGTGCACGTTCAAGACTACAGAAGCTGGTAGTCACGTTTCATCGAGGAAGAACTGGGCCGTGAACCCTGCCCCGATTCTCAGAGGCAGCTTTCTGACCCAGAAGAGAACACGGCCAGAGAATCTTGGAAGCAGTCCTGGGGACCAGTCACACGTGACAGAGCCCGGGAAGGGGCTCTGAGCCTGAATCTGGAGAAGGAGATTTGAAGAAATAAAAGTTGGCAAATTTAGCCCAAAGAAGGGCCTACTCTCTGCACAGAGGCACACTCCTGAAATGACTCAGGAATTGGAGACCTTTCCCAGGGCCACCTTGGGAGGCACATGAAGATGGATGAGCCACGTGGAAGAGGGAGCCTGGGGCCCTGAGCTCCCCCGGAGGAGCCTCACCCCATCCAGGAACAGCAGGACTGAACAGGAACAAACGAGCTCCACCGAAAACCCGTAAAAGGTCAAGACCTTCCAGTGTCAACTGATCTCACCTGAGTTCTTGTGAGCGCAGTCTCTCAGCCTGGTGGCACCCGTGAGCCCCCTGAGTGACAAGCACAAAGGAGAGCAGGTACCTGCAGGGGAGGAAGACCCCTGTGACCTTTCAGGGAGAAGCCGGCTTTCCTGCTCCATAAGGAAACTAAATTGAGGGACTGAGCCTCGCCAGGGAGGGACATGGGGTCAGGGCTCCTCAGGGCAGCCCTCCATGGAGCCTGGACATACCCACGTGCGGCAAGTGGATGGCACAGGGCAGGGCTTGCATCCTCCAGGTGGGGCATGGGGCCCGGTGGGGCCTCAAGTGGCCGGAGTTCCAGGGTGGTCTCTGGCTGCGCTCAGTCAGCCCCCACCAAGTGCACCATCTGGAACAGCATTCTCTGGGGTGCAGCCCACCACAGAGGAGACTCCTGTTTTACAGAAACTGGCTGCCTCCCCTCTGCTGGCCCAACTGATCATCTGTCCTGCTTGCCAGGCACTGGTTTTCTTTAGAGATGGAGCATCCCCCAGGGCTCTGTGCATCCATGGTGCCCTCTGGAGCCAGGGAAGGGTGCTGACCTCCCAGGAATTCCTCCCTACCCCCTGGCCCTGGGGCAGCTGTGGGGTCTCCGCTAAAGCCGATCAAATGCCTGAGACAAGGTGTCCCCAGGAGATTCTGGTTATTTACACCCATGGCTATTTTCACAATAAAAAGCCCACACGCTTTAAGGAGAGGTAGAGTCAGCCGAAAGATTACCTGCCTGAGTTGAAGAATGTCACAGAGTTCATGGCACAAGCCTGCGAAACCCTCAAGTCCCCAGGGGTGGAAGCCAGTCCTCTCCAGTGACACGCTCCAGAGTTTGGCAGTGCTTAATAAAAGCTGGCAGAGGGCTGTGCTTGAGGACACAGCACACACTGTTGGACAAGAACAGCAAAGGAAGCCCCCGGGACATCAAGCAGTTGCTCTCACCACCTCCATGGGCCCCCAGGAGCCTCCCCGCCCCACACTCTGGGCCTCATGTCACCCAGACTTTGAGGGCCACGAAGACACCCCACAGGCCACCACCCATGTCCCAGGACCCACAGCCTCCAGGACCAGACACCCACCCTGAAGGACTCAGGTCCACATTCATCAGCTCGGGCCACTGCCCACTCACCCTAACCCCATGGCCTTGATCTCAGACCCTGGAGTCACCCTGAGGGGGCTTGGCTTACCAAGACCCCAAGCACCCCAATTCCAGCCTGGCTGTTCCCCAAGCCAAGAGACTGGGCAGGGGGACCCAGTGAGCTCAGTATAGAGGGAGGCTGGGGGCCCCTCGTCCAGAAAGTCCTAGGTTCCTACAGATGGCTGCTCAAAGTCTCTCCAGGTGAGTGGCCCCAGTGGCCCTGGCATCCCTATGGCCCCAGCCCAGTGACCTGCCAGAGACGGACAAGAAGCTTGGGTGTTCCCATGCTCTCTGTTCGTCCCCAGAAGCCTGGGCCAGCACAAGCCATGGGGATGCTGAATGCTGCTGGCCAGCAAGCAGGGTGATTTCCACCTTCCATCCAGGGTGATGGATGTGGTACCAGCAGAGGCACAGTCAGCACCGGGCACCAGGCACCAAGTGCTAGCTGGCGACAGGACCACATCTGTGCAGCGAGGACTTCCTGGCCAGGAAGTGGAGTTCCACCCTGGCCCCTACATCCACCCTCTGTCCCAGAATCTGCCACTGTCCTGAGACTCAACTGCGTCAGAAATGAACCAGGCACTCTCTTGGCCAACAAAGTAAATGCTAAACAATTCATGGGCTGATGGTGAGGCTCACCTTCAGCAACAGACACAGTCATCCAAGAGGCACGAATATCCTTCCAATACCCAGTGACTAATGCAGAAGGATGGCTTAGCCTCTCAGAAGAACGCAGAGTGACTTCAGAAGAAAACAATGCATGAGATTTGAAAGAAAACGCTCAACTTCAGGAGAGTCTAAAACTGCTTGCCTAAGAAACTGCAGCATGAAAGCAGAGCGCCTACAAGCTGAAGGAACAGAAAAACGTGCTTGAAAACTCAGACACACAAATGCAACAGGTTGTGAAGGATAGAGAGCCAGTTAAGATCTCCACCTGAAACTGTACTGAAGGTTGCAAATTTGACTGACTGGAGATTACAGGAACGACAGCATCTTAGAATTAGAGAAAAAGAGTGAATTAGAAAAGGGAGATCAACCAGTCTATCAGTCAGAAGGTAATGTGAAAAAAACGGTTTGATGTTATTAACATAAATGCTACTTTCAAAAGGCTTGAAGGAGAAAAGTAAGAAATACTTAAGAAATTGAAGGCAAGACAATCAAGTGAATGAAGAATTTACAGGGCAAGTTAAACAATCAAACAAACAAACAAAAAAAAACAACTTCAAATTGAGTGGGCCTTTTTGCACACTGAAAATTCAGAGCCTGAAAGAGAATCAGAAGCTTCAGCTGAAGCTTCAAATACTGCCTCAAGTACAGTACATGGAGAACGTGTAACACAACTCCAGAGAGCATAGACAGAGGAAACGTGCTACTTAGAGAATGTAGTGTGCTCCCAAATGTGCTCCCCAAAGTGTAAGGAAACATAAACTACATATATCAGAATTCAATTTCTACAGGGAGAATGTGAAGCTGTGGACAAAGAATTGAAAAGAACTACTTTCTTCTATCAAAACCAGATTTTTTGCTGTGGGAAAATAACTTATGAAAGTTGAATGGCAGCTCTGTCAACCTAGATAAAGGCCAAACAAGCTAAGAAAAATGACCACCGCAGACAAAGAGCAGCTAAAATGCAGTTCAAGTTCCAGACTTCCCTATGCAGGAGTCCTTTGGTTCCTGCTGTTCCACCTGCAGCCACAAAAGTCTTCAAGTTTCAGGGGGTCTCCTTGCATCACAAGGTTGCCAAGGAAACAGGAGGTTTAAGCTGTGAGGGCTCAGAAATGCTGAGTCACATACAGGCTTGATTCAGCTTTCACAGCAGCAAACCCCTGAACATCCACAACCACAGCAAAACAGTTGCCTGTGTTTTCTCTCTTTAAAAGTAATTTTGCCTAAGCTCTTTTTAGTTTAAATGTTGGTATTTAATTGATGCTACAATTAAATTTATATCATTATACATTTTAGGATAGTGTTTTTCAAATATGGATTTAATATAACTCTCATGAGTCCAATTTCCACTTCACTGGATCCTCTAAAATTAGATAGTAGACACATAATATTGAATTTTGATTTTAAATAAAAAGGTCACTATTACTTAAAACATCTTTGAAGTTTGATATGAATAGAGATGTTAGAAACAATAAAGGTTATTTCTGTATGCTATAAATATAGTATAGGAATTTCCCTGGTGGCTCAGTGGTACAGATCTGCCTGCCAGCGCAGGAGACACGGGTTGGATCTCTGGTCCAGGAAGATCCCACGTGCCGAGGAGCAACTAAGCCCATGCACCATAACTACTGATCCTGTGCTCTCGAGCCTGGGAGCCG
This sequence comes from Bison bison bison, assembly GCF_000754665.1. Lineage (NCBI taxonomy): Eukaryota > Metazoa > Chordata > Mammalia > Artiodactyla > Bovidae > Bison > Bison bison. The sequence continues at coordinate 927,984 of NW_011495067.1, read as the reverse complement.
CAACTACCGAAGCCCGTGCACCCTGGAGCCTGTGTTCCACAACTTGAGGCCACTGTGGTGAGGAACCTGCACCCCACAAATAGAGGGTCCTCACAGCAAGAGGACCCAGCACACCCAAAATAAATGAAACAAAATTATTAACAAGGTAAAAAATATAGTCTATATTTCACACAAAACGTGGTTGCAGTTTTGATACATCCCGTCTACCTCTACCTTCAAAAGCTTTTTTAACATTCTGACCTTTTGGTCCACAACACTTGACTGAATTTCATTGAGAAAAGGAGAGGTACAATAAGAATTCATTCTTACTGTTTCTCTTACAATAAGAGAAACACAACTGAGGAAGGAAAAAGAAGACCATTTTTGCTTTCCACACAGGTTAAGCATTTAGTAATTGATTTTAGGGTTCCCAGACGACTTGGTGGTAAAGAATCTGCCTGAGCTGGAAGAGATACTGGGTTCGATTCCTGGGTTGTGAAGATCCCCTGGAGGAGCCTGGCAGGCTACAGTCCATGGGGTTGCAAAAGAGTTAGACACGACTTAGCGACTAAACAACAACAATAATTGTTTTTAACCTGTCTGCTGTTCCACACACACCGACTGAGCAGGTTTGGCTCATTGGACCCTCTGCTGGGGAAGCTGGGCTAAAGGCACCACTGGCAATGGCACCCCACTCCAGTACTCTTGCCTGGAAAATCCCATGGACGGAGGGGCCTGGTGGGCTGCAGTCCATGGGCTG
>NW_011495067.1:921312-927145 GCF_000754665.1 Bison bison bison | reverse complement strand
AGACTTCACTTTCACTTTTCACTTTCATGCATTGGAGAAGGAAATGGCAACCCACTCCAGTGTTCTTGCCTGGAGAATCCCAGGGACAGGGGAGCCTGGTGGGCTGCCATCTATGGGGTCGCACAGAGTCAGACACGACTGAAGCGACTTAGCAGCAGCAGCAGTTCCTAGTCCACATGTTTTGAGGGTCTTAGCGGGCAGAGAGAGGCCAAGAAAGCAGCAGTGGGGAATGACAGGACACAAATCCTTCCCCAAATGGAGAAGGCACTACCTGAGGGACAGCAGGAATTGGTCAGCGAGGCAGAGTGAAGAGCAGGCTAACTGCAGGAAAGAGGAAGAGCAAATACAAGAACGAGAACCATCGGGACAGTCAGAGCAAGACAGCGGTGTACGGCCAGTGTGGGTAAGGAGCGGGAGCAAAGCTGGTCTGCTAGAAAATGTCTCAGCTCCCATCCTAAGGGGTCTGGCTTTACCTCACACTTTGATGAGAGGATCTGAGTGGGGCCTGGTACAGAGTTTCACGTTAGAGGGAAAATGCTGGCCACTCTTTAGAAAGCAAGCCTAACGTCAGAAATGGGAGGCAAGCAGAGCTCACTTCCTGATCTATAAGGTGAAGGATGGGTGACCTCAGGAGACATCTAGAAGGTGGAACTCAAAGAACACGGAACAGACACAAGGAAGAGGGAAACGGAGCGACAGAGTAGTGTAAAGTCATTTTGTTTGTTTTGTTTTGTTAAGATTTTCCAAAGAGTGGCTCCTCTAACTCTGATAAGATGCTCAGAAAAATAGACAGGAAAAACAACTCTGGTCCCCAACACACCCCAGATAAGCAGATAAACTTAGAAAGAGATTTTGCCCAGTGTTCCAAAAAAAGGCTTTTTGATCAAACTTTTTTTCCCTTGGGAATATAAATTAGGTTTATCGTTATTGATATACACAAGGCCCCTTTGCCCTCCTTCCCTCTCTCCTTCTTCTTCTTCCCTTTTTTCTAATAACGTAATTAGCACCTGCAAATCTCTCTGTGCAAAGCTAAAAGGATGCCAGCAATTTACATCTAAGCTTGTGGTTCATCTGTCTGCATCCCACCCCTGCCTCTACACGGCCTAACGTTATCACCACACAGAATCACTTCCTTTCAGTTTTATGTGGCTTCATAGCATATATAACCTAAAGCAGAAAGCAAACGTTTTATGTTTAACATGACATTGCCACAATTGAGCCTTAATGTCACACGCCACTCAGGGCCTCGCTGCATGTGCTGCAGAATCTCTTCATGTGAACCTGCCTTTATTCACTATCTCCTCTCCTGCTGAAGCGCGCTGGGTGGTTTCCAGGTCTAAGCCTCTGTCTCCACTTTTGCACACGCTTCTTTTCCACTTTACAGGATGATAACAGGCTAAGGTTCCTCATTTTCTTCAGATGTGGAGGATACCCTGAACCCTCTTAACATATTTCGTCCCACACAGGGTTTCAAACCCTTATTTCAGCCTAAGTGATCTATCTTTTCACACTGTTGATCCTCAATCTATGAAGTCTCTGTTTACATAACACCAAAATGACAAGCTATATTGCCTAATTTAGGCTACTGGTTAACTCGGTGGAAAGTAAATCATTCACACGTTATTTGAACTAACCAGTTCAGTGAGTGTATACAGAAGCCCCATAAATCCTCACCGATGGAAGTCTGATTGTTTTCTCTAATTGGCAGATAAAAACTTGGAATGAAATGCACTCCTAACCCTTAAGACTCCAACTTTCAGTCGAAGTGGAGACGGGTCACTGGGCAGACAGGCGGCCAAAGCAGAATGAAAGACGCATGAAATGGCAGAGAGAAACGCCCGTCACGTGTCAGAGCTCCGAGGAGCAGCAGCACCACTGCTTTGCCGTCAGGGCTGCTCCTCCCTCGGGCCTCCCAGAAGTCCTAGCGGTGGGGCCTCGCCCCACCCTTGGCTCCCCGGCCCGGATGTGTCTGCAGATGCAACTGGAGAGGACAGGGGACTTGGCGTTTTAAGAAGATCTCACAGCCCAGGCTAAGGATGCAGGGTCAAAGGCTGTTGTACTACAAAGACATTTGTATTTTGGCCTGACTTTCCCACCCAAGCTTTCTAGAACTTTTGTCTCAACCAAGTTTGAACATATTCAAAAAAGTTTCTTACCCTCTACTCTTTTCATTTCCTATACTTTCTCTGGAAATTGGAACTTTTTCTCTCTTTCCTAACAGAGTACATAGCACTTACTCATTTCCTTCACTCATTCAACAAATATGTATGGAGTTAGAATTATGAGCCATATATACTGCTAGAACCCAGAGATTATAATATTGAAAAAAAAAAAAAAAACAGAAAAATTGCCCTCAAGAATTAACTAATTGCACTCTGACCCTCAAAGATTGCAACAAGGAGGTGGCAATGGCCCTTGATCTATTCTGGGCAGCATGTGAGTGAAAAATACTTCTTCAGGGAGTGAAATTGGGTGAAGCTGGGGTCTCATGGACTAGCCGGGATCTAGAGAAAATGCAGTTACTGTTGCTACATCTGTCTGTCCCTCCTGCCTCCACTCTCATCTGAGCCACAATCACCCCCAACTCCTTCACCCCTGCCAACCACTGCACCCCCCAGTAAGACACTGGCCTTCCCATTTCCATCCTGCCCAGACTAATCAGCTCTTCTGTCTGTAGCCTAGGAAATTCTTTAAATACGTTAACTAGGCCATGTTAATCCATTGCACAAGGCTACACTGATCTCTTTACCACGGTCCCCACCCCCTCCCAACCCCCCTGCAACCTCCCCACCACCTTCTTTCTGACTTCACTTCCTGCTGGCTCCACTGAGACCTCAATGACTCACCAGAACTCTTCCTTTCCACTTCCTTAGCATGTCGACATCCCTGTTGGGTTTTCAAGAGGCTCTCTGTCTGTAATTCCCCTCCTGTTGTTGCATATATGATTAAAACTTTCTCCAATTTCAGCTTAGCTGACACCTCCTCAGAAGACTAGAACCTGTAGAAATCATAAATTCGGTTTATCACTTCTACATTGTTTCTCTCCAATACTAGCCTATCTCCACTAAGATAAGAACCATTTTCTCACTTATGTACCAGAGACAAGCACAGTGCCTGATATATAACACAATCTACAAGCATTTTCACTGAACAAATGAATGGATGGTATTAAATACACATTTTTTTGTCAGATAAAATCTTTATTAGAAAGATTAATTCCACAAGGAAGAAACAAAAATTAATTGGAAAAAATTTTAATAATATTAAAATAAATTGTTCAATTCTGTATTATATTAGTCAAGGTTCTCTAGAAAAACAAACTCAACAAAATATAATGTGCAGAAATAAAACACACATACACACATTCATTCATGCAGTGATACAGGTTAACAAGTCCCAAGATCTTCAAGGTGAGTAGGAAGCTGGATCCAAGAGAGCTGATGACTTAGTTCCAATCCAAAGGCCATGACCCAAAAGAGTCAAAGGTATATTTCTGGTCTGAAAGTCCACAGCCTCAAGACCCAGTGTTTCAGTTTGAGTCCAAAGGCAAGAAAAAAACCAATGCCCAGTTTGTAAGTAGTTAGGCAGGAGGAATTTCCTCTTAAGAGTCCTTTCAGTTCTATTCAGGCCTTCATCTAATTGAATGAGGACTGCCCATCACACAGAGTGCAATCTGCTTTACTCAGTCGATGGAATCAAATTTTGATCTTGCCCAGAAACACTCACAGACTCGCTCAGAATAATGTTTGACCAAATGTCTGAGCATCCTGTAGCCCAGTCAACTTACAATTAACCATCAATTACAATTGATGCTTATGATTGACCATCACAATTCCCCAGTAATACCACAACGGTGTTTCCTCTGCATATTATTGAACTTCAAGGCATCCAACTGAGCTCAAGTTCCACGGGCAGGGGCTCCAGAATACATTATGTGTTATTTCAAGGTAGAAGACCTAGTAACTCTTGTCTGTTGCTAGACCTGTTGTCTCTCTTAAGCTGGGATTCTCCATTACAGGTGGATACAAGTAAATGTAACTAAAGTCAAAGCAAAAACCCAGAACCACAACGTTACCATTGCCACCAAGTGACAGAAGAGGAGAAATGGAATTCCTAATGCTTATTTATAATAATAAATATTTGTCATACTACTAAATAAGCATCATTTATTTACTGCTTGCCAAATACTATTCTGAGTACTTTACCTACAGTAATTCATTTAAGCATCATAACGACCCTACTTATTGCTAATTCTCTTCTTATACAGGAGAGCAAACTGAGCACAGAGAAGTTAAGAAACTCATCTGACAGAGAGAAGGAGGCAGATCCAGGATCCACACCCAGGCATTTCTGCTCTAGAATCTGCACTCTTAGCTAGTGCACTTGACAGCCCCTGAGAGACATAATTGTGCACCAGGTGATTACATATGTTATATCTTTAATCCTAACATCAACTCTGAGAAGGCAAAGATTATTTACAATAAAGAAACTAAGGTTAATTGATGAAGTGACAGGCCCAAGCCCATGATGCAAGTTAGTGGAAGAAACAATTTTTCAAACTACATCTGTTTGACTCTTAAACCAGGTTTCTTTCCAATATTTCTCAACTACTGCCTTTCTGTGGATTGAATCCAAGTGGATCCATTCATTTCCAAAGCAAAGTTCCCAATCACACGTGAAACATAATCTCATATTTATAGCATAATCAGAATCATGGAATTTTAGTTAGGTCACATTTTTTTCTATTCAAATTGTATATATACAATGAAACTGAGTTAAGTATCATTTTATGAAAAAATCATTTTATATTTCTGACTTCCCTTTGCTTTGATTATTTTTGATGGTAAGAATCCATCAGTTGGAATGACTAATGCCAGCTCCTTATTTATAGTTCAGAACACTCACGTGGTGTTTTGATGAATAAAATATACATCTAACCCAATTATATAGGATACTAGACACTGCAAGAAGAGGACTGGGCCACTTATTGCTGAGATTCCAGCTTTAGCTAGATAAGGACTGAGGAGACACGTAGAAGCTTGACAAGGTTTATCATCAGCTAAAATCCATTCCACTGTTCTCTGTACTTCCAGAATTTTGCTTTTGGAATGGAGAGGTAATACTGTCGTGAGCCTGGATAAGCAATCAAGAGTTCTGAGTCCACCCTACATGCCTTCAAGGCAACTTGAACAGGAATAACATCTCCTCTGGTGCATGCTGCCTCAAGTACTATGAGATCATGGGCTTGATCCACTTGGATTAGCAAAATGAAGCAATGCCAACAGTCCTTCCAGCCAAGCCCCATGCTTTGAGCAGGACAGCTACAAACACTGACCCTACCCACCTGCCCACCATTTTCACTTTGTACAATGCCTCCTAAAATTAGCTCATATTCTGTAGGTCGCTTTGATAATAAATTCTAAATATCCCAACCCACTGTTCAAATGTTTGAAAATATATGCACTTCATTGTTTTGAAAATAGTTCCTTAAGAGTGATTGTTTACTTTAAAAATGTTTCTTCCATATAACTGTATGTAATTATGATGATGGGCTTGTGTTTAGATTCCGTCTATGCAAATAATGTCCAATACATTACAAACAGACCGCATTAGCTAACTGGGCAGCTGAGAAGTGTGTTCCTAGCAGATACTTCTTAATAACCTAGCTTCTCATCTAGAAGCTGACTAGAATTAAGACAAGAAAAAAAGAAAGAAAGAAACAGTTTTCCCCCTTAAGTATATTTCTTCTGTTTTGCATAGTCTACACAAACAGCCTACTAGGACAGATGGATGTTTTCCCCATTTTTTTTTTTTTTTTTTTTTGCTTTCATCA
>NW_011495067.1:904155-921212 GCF_000754665.1 Bison bison bison | reverse complement strand
TGCTTTCATCAGCAAAGTAAAGGCTGAGACAGCTATGGCGAGGGGAAACAATACTGATTTTCTAAGTGTAAGTTTTCACTTCAAAGTCTTGGACAGCTTGAGATTTGGCTGACAAAGGTCTGAGGCTCCATGTCGGGAAAACCTCCCATCCTCTTCCTGCTGGTGACACACAGACTAAAACCTTGTATGACCAATTCAGAAATAACTAGCCCACATCCTAGGACAAGCTATAAAGTGTGACACTGACGTACTGAATATGTGCATTGGAAATACCCTTGAAGGACAGGTCTTGGCTGTTGGCACAACCCACAGTCCATTTGCGGCCAAAGGAAAAGGTCAGGCGGTATTATTTACAGCCACAATTCGCTGTTGTGTTCATGTGGGGGTGCCCATACGAGCTCAAAGAAAACAATTCATTCTAGGGTGAGTCCCAACAATCTTCCAATCTCTGACAGTACTGACTGACCAGATAGAAGCCTTTCTACTGAAATGTGCTTTCACTTTCAGTCCCATCATCTTTACCGAGGTTCTATAAAAAGATACAGCACAGTGTGCCAAGGGATATAGCTCAGTGATTGTAACTCAACAAGGCATCTGCTCCGTTTCCTTGTGGGATGTTCTGCAAATCTTTCTCTCCCTTAAGAAACTGATGTAGTTGTACCTGTCAAGAACAACATGCTGCTAGTCTTGGCATTTCCCCAAGTTGTGTTAGGAAGACCTTGAACTTGACTTTGTTATCTTAGCTTGAAATATTTCAACCCTACCATGAAATGGGACAAACCAGACAAAGGAGTGGGGAAAGAAGTGTTACGGATTTTGGAAGAAAAGTGGTGTCTTATCTTCTGCAATGTATCATTGGCTAAGGTTTTTAATTTAAATGTACAAGTTCAAGTTCACACCAGACTTTACTTCTTAAAAGTATGACTTGCTGAGGTATGGGAAATGCAGATAGCTTATAGAAATAAACTTGCTTTTTTTTTTTTTTGGCTCCCTCCTGGGTCTTCTAGTTAGACACATTATGTTTCCAAATTCCCCCATCACATGTGTTATTAAAATATACCCAGATTCCTTCCCAGGTCATTAAAAGAAGTATATTATAGAAATAAAAGTTAATTCCCTTGTTAAATGATAAAGGCATCTTTTAAATGTTTTCTCAGTTTAAATATGTATGCAGGAGTTGTGTTTTTAAGAAAACGCTTACCTGAAATGACTGCTGTAAGAGCTGCTTCCCACTGCATGGAAGAGTTCATGATAGTCAGCTGTTTTTGAGGAGCCAGTTTATTCATTGTGAGCAGCAATCCCAACTGTATTCCAATGGCCAACATGCTGTAACTGACAGGACCTCAGCTCAGAACATTCTGGAGCAAACTGAGTACAGCAAACTGAACTGTAACCAAGGAAGATTTAATTACCAATTGGTGGGTCAGCAAATATAAATTATAACAATCAGAAATAAGGATTAAAATAGATAGTTTGGGAGAAATTCTGGAGGAAGTTTAGCACAGGATGAATTAAAGCAGTAGAGTCAATGACTAGGTTGAGAATATCAGGTCAAGCCCATGAAAAATATTTCAAATCATTCAAATTCAGTTTAAACTTGGATTTTCAAATGGCAAATAAATTATCTGCATGCTTTGCAGCAGATTGAACTTTGATACTAATTAGAATTACAGTTGGCAGTTTTCAATTGCCATCTGTTCCTCTTTCCTGAAACATCTTTGGATTCTACACAGCACTTACATCTGAGATTTGTTTTTATGTCAAGTAGTGTTTGGACTTTCTGGATATTCTAAAGCATGCCTGAACTTTAAATTTGACAGTAAAATATGTAGATGCATATAGGTATACACGTATTATACCCTTAAAATATATACTTAAAAATTAAAGCTTTTGTGTTATCTTAAAGTATTGAGGTTTCTCATGAAACTACTGTCCTCATTTAAAAAGCATCATTCACATTTTATACCATTTTTCACTCCCAAGTTATTAGCCCTAGATCTTAGCTTGGGAAAAAGTCTGCCGTTGCTGTTTTGGATGAACTGTTGCTCAGAAGCAACTTTCTCATCATCGTCCTTCACATCTTACAGAAAACTGAGAAAAACAGAAGGCAGTGGGTTGATAGTCATCTTCAGAACAGCCACACGACGGCCATGCACAGTGGCCAGACAGAGGAAGGCAGCCCTTTGCTGATGGGCACTGGCTTCCTCAAGCTTCATGGCCACTCAGAGTTCAGCAGCCTCTGGACGATGTTTTTTCTGAGTCCTTGTTCTCAGCATCCTCAAAACAAGGGCTGCAGAGGAAGATAAAGGACTGGGTGCTGCCCCAGGAGGAGGAGCTTGAGGTTGCTGTCAGGACAGAGGATGTGACAAGTCATCAAACCCCAGGCGCACAAAGACAACAGGGAAAAAAGCAACAATTGAGGAAGCTGGGATCACTGAGGCCAGCAGGGAGCTGGGAAACTTCTCTGAATTCAAGTAGAGTAGACTTATAATTCATAAATCAGCACTGCATCCAACTTTTCGTATTCTCACACCATTTTTTTTAAAATGTGCATTGTTTTTTTTTCTTTTTTCTTTTTTTAAATTTCTTTATTTTTTTACTTTACAATATTGTATTGGTTTTGCCATACATCAACATGCATCCGCCACGGGTGTACATGTGCTCCCATTCCTGAACTCCCCTTCCACCTCCATCCCCATACCATCCCTCTGGGTCATCCCAGTGCACCAGCCCCAAGCTTCCTGTATCCTGCATTGAGCCTGGACTGGTGATTCGTTTCTTATATGATATTATACATGTTTTAATGCCATTCTCCCAAATCATCCCCCTGCCCCACAGAGTCCAAAAGACTGTTCTATACATCTGTGTCTCTTTTGCTGTCTCGCATACAGGGTTGTCGTTACTATCTTTCTAAATTTCATATATATGCATTAATGTACTGCATTGGTGTTTTTCTTTCTGGCTTACTTCACTCTGTATAATAGGCTCCAGTTTCATCCATCTCATTAGAACTGATTCAAATGTATTCTTTTTAATGGCTGAGTAATACTCCATTGTGTATATGTACCACAGCTTTCTTATCCACTCATCTGCTGATGGACATCTAGGTTGCTTCCATGTCCTGGCTATTATCAACAGTGCTGCGATGAACATTGGGGTACACGTGTCTCTTTCAATTCTCACACCATTTTTGTTTCTATCCCTTTCTCTCTCCTTACATAAAACTGCTGTGGGTGCCAAGTTACTTGAGTTGCCAAAACAAGATCTGATTGCTCTGAATAAACTGGTCATCTCTGGAGCCTATTGAAGAACTGAACTGTGAATTGAGCTGATGCTTGTTTAGCATGCGATGAGCCACATGTGGTGAGCTGTTTTATTCAGTCCTCATAAAAAACCCAGTGAGACATGTCCCATGATCCTATTTTCACAATAACGAAATAAAGGATAAGAAAGATTAAGCAACTGGCCCAAAGACACACAACCATTAATTCTCAAAACGTGTGGCTCCAAACCTCTTTCTTTCTTCTCCTCTTTCCATTGTGGAACTTCAGAAGGAATGCACAGGCAAACTCAGTCTCTTCTGAATTTCTGTCTGCCTTCAATGATTCCAAACTAGTCAGCCCTGAAATCTGCTTGAGAGCGCAGAAAGACTTTGTGTGAATTATGCTGTAGCTACAAATATAAAAGTAGCTACAGATAACTAAAACTAGGGACATATCACCTCAAAGCATCATTTCTAGCTTATCTTGAAAACCTCCTATACTTACTCACAGACTGTTAATTAAGCCTTTATTGGAAGTCCACATATCGGAGGATCTGCCTACATCAGTCACTCAGTCATGTCGACTTTTTGCAACCCCACAGACTGTAGTCTGCCAGATTCCTCTGTCCATGGGATTTCCCAGCAAGAATACTGAAGTGGGTTGCCATTTCCTCCTCCAGGGGATCTTTCCGACCCAGGAATCAAACCCACATCTCCTGTGTCTCCTGCATTGCAGGCGGATTGTTTACCTGTTGAGCCAAATAAGCTCCATCTAATACTATAAATGTTGTAAATATGAAATCAAATTATTTAGAAATATGTAGCTGCCCAGAGGAGAAACTATAGCAACTAAACAAATGTTCATGATTTTCCCTGTCATTTTTACCACCATTCTTGGGAGAGCATGTCCACTATGCACAGAGGGAGAGTAGACCTGACCATTCCTTAAATGCAACTCAAACTCGGAAGTGGCTTAGGATCCACTTCATCTTCACCTGACAGATACAAGCTGAAGCGGTAACTACCGCTAAGCAGTTGTTGCTGAAGGATGCTCTTTAGAGGCTCTGCGTAATAGCTTTCATTACTTCTTCTGCCCTGGCAAGAAAATCCACCTGTGTCTCAAAGGTCTTTTCTATCCAAGATCTATGAGCCAAGATCTCAGGTTCTTACTGAGACAAAATGCCCACCAAGCACTCCTGCACTCAGCAGAAGCTTTGAAATGCAATTCCCTGGTTCCCAAAATGTCCAAATGCTAGAATTATTGGATGATTAAGAAGCTTGTCTCTGTGTCAAAGGAAGGTTCATTTCCCACAAGTAAACTCTTGGTGGGCAGCAGGGTATCATTTATAATCCTACATTTAAACACACAGAATTGAATAGACGTTGTGGGAGTTTCTGTTTAACTAAAAATAAAGATGTTTCCTTTAATCTGATAAGTGTTAGGAGTTGTCTATAAACCTGCCTCTGGTCCCACCCTCCACCCCTTTTCCCTTGTTTATTTCTTATATTTTTCATATCCTGAACCTGACTTTCTTCAAGAACCCTTCCCATTACACTTCACAAAGTCCTCACTTCCTCCAATAGGATGCTATCCTCTGGAGTCCATGCATTTTCTTTCTCCTCTTCCACTTAGTTATCCAAAGCAGCATGATGTCCTGTGTAAGAGCACTGGGTCTGACAAAGCAGAGCTGCAATTTTTTACTCTTAGTTGGATAAATGTGGATCCATAGCTTCAATATACCTGAGGTCCCTGAGTCTGTAAAATGGAATAGCACTTACTTCAGGCATTCCTTGAGAAAATCAAATGACATAACCCAAAGAAACCATTTACCATGGTCCCTGGCAACTGGTACTCAGTATATTTTCTTTGTAGAACTATCAAGGAGACAGTGACTTCTCCCACCTGAGCTGATAAAGAATAAAAATTATCTTTGTTACTCATCTTACACCAAAAACATTCTCATTTCCTATCTATATACAATAATGCTAAAAACACACCTCAGAAAAAAGGACACATTTTGGAACGTGATATTTAGGCTTGTGCACTATGTTTCTGCCTTTTTCCCCCAAGCCATAAACTTTTTTTAAGTAGGATGGAAATCGAGGCTTACCTTGAAGACTCTTTAAGAATCCAAGTTAAATAAAATATATTGTGGATTAACATATTTAATTCAATGGGATTTTTTTTTTTCCTAACATCACAGGAAAGCCTTTGGTGAAAGAATCTATATTTGAGAAAATATCTGAAAAAGAAAAAAGAAGTTAACATTACATGTTCTACGTGCTCTGATTGAATAATTGAACCAAATGAGGAGGAAATGACTCACAAACAATCCTTTGAGGATCATAATTTCCAGAAGCAGAAAGGAAGGGTGAAGAAGTTAAGTAACTTGCCTGAGGCCACGCAATTAGCAGTCTGTCAGAGTAAGCAGTTGAGGCTGGTTTAGAATCCAATTCTGTCCGCTCACATGTAAGTTAATGTTTTTTCTACTATATCACGTTGTTCAGTACTTTCGATCAGATTTTCAAGGCCCTCTTCTTCAACATCACAAAGCTGAAATTTGAAGCAAATGCACAAAATACAATTATTATCAAATCCTAATATGCTGAAAATGTTTTCAGAGATCTTGATTTCAAAATATTAATACTACAGGGTAGTCGTTGCAAAGTAAAGACAATTTTTCTCCCTCAGGAATATCTGGCAATGTCTGTGGACACTTTGATTGTCATGACTAAGAGAAGCAGGCATCTAGATTGTAGAAATTAATGACATTGCTGAGCAACTTACAAAACACAGGACCGTGCCCTCCAGAAAAGAATCATCCACCACAGAAAATCAATACAGCTAGGACTGAAAACCCTTGATCAGGGGCTTCTTCGTTATAGCAAGTGAAATAGTTTAACTCAACTTCGGACTCAGGACAAATTTTATGAATCAATAAAATGTAAGTTAATATTTTTAAAAATCTCAAAAAGAAAGTAAAGAATTATGGGCCCAAAATCTGGGGGTGAAAAATGCCATATTCCAGACAGGTAATCCTAGGGCACAAAACTGATTTTGCTCTGAGAGTGTTTACTCATTGGAAGAGCAGTTACCAAGCCAAAGTCTGGTTTGGGTGACTTTTCAGGAAGAAGAGAGCAGATCCCAGGGACCAATCACCCTGGAGACTCAGTTTGCATCTTCTTTCAATTGAATCTGGGAGCCAAATACTATACACACCCATGGTTGCTCTGAACTAGAAATTACTTAGCCTCTGTGAAGACTTGCAGTCCAAGTTTGTATCTTCCCAAGGCTATGGTTTTTCCTGTGGTCATGTATGGATGTGAGAGTTGGACTGTGAAGAAGGCTGAGCACCGAAGAATTGATGCTTTTGAACTGTGGTGTTGGAGAAGACTCTTGAGAGTCCCTTGGACTGCAAGGAGATCCACCCAGTCCATTCTGAAGGAGATCAGCCCTGGGATTTCTTTGGAGGGAATGATGCTGAAGCTGAAACTCCAGTACTTTGGCCACCTCATGCGAAGAGTTGACTCATTGGAAAAGACTCTGATTGGGGAGGGATTGGGGGCAGGAGGAGAAGGGGACGACAGAGGATGAGATGGCTGGATGGCATCACTGACTCAGTGGATGTGAGTCTGAGCAAACTACGGGCATTGGTGATGGACAGGGAGGCCTGGTGTGCTGCGATTCATGGGGTCGCAAAGAGTCGGACACAACTGAGCGACTGAACTGAACTGAACTGAAGTGTTAAGTTCTATTTACTACCAGACACATAGCGGCCAGAGGTGCTTGGCAGAAGCGAATGAAAAGTTTCTTTGGGGTGTAATGCAGTGGTGTCAGTTCTCAAAACTTCTGAGAAAGAATTTTTCAACAACCACCATCACACCATCAAAAAATAACCTGGTATATAGGTAAACAAATCCCCATGATACCATGCTCTCAAAATACCAGAACAGAAACTGAACCTGTTAGGACAACTGCTGCGGCTGCTGCTAAGTCGCTTCAGTCGTGTCTGACTCTGTGCGACCCCATAGACGGCAGCCCACCAGGCTCCCCCGTCCCTGGGATTCTCCAGGCAAGAACACTGGAGTGGGTTGCCATTTCCTTCTCCAATGCATGAAAGTGAAAAGTGAAAGTGAAGTTGCTCAGTCGTGTCTGACTCTTAGCGACCCCAAGGACTGCAGCCTACCAGGCTCCTCCGTCCATGGGATTTTCCAGGCACTAGGCCCAGACTATAAACTAACTGTGCTCACTATGAGCAGTGGGCATCTCTGCAGATCACCAGTACCTGGCTCCGCCCTGCTCCAGCCCATGAGAGGATTCACTTCCTCACCTTGTGAAATTAGGAATGGCCACCTGACCTTTCTGTCACATCTCTTGATGGTGCAACTTTACCTGTAATTGTATCTAAAAATTACAGGTTTAATTCCACTTCATTCCAAAAACTACTGTGGTTGCCTGAAATAATTCCAGTTTTTCATTAATGTGCAAGACAGGGTCACCAGGTCATAAAACAGTGATTCTACAGATAGAGGGACTCTTGTTCCCAAATTGCCAGAAAGTTGAATCCCCAGAAGTCACTCTCAGCCTCAGACTAGTCTGTCTTCACACACTCAGATCGTCTTCCTCACTGGCTCTCTGAACAAGCCTGATGCGTCTGAATCATCAGGGAGCCTGGAGCCCAGATACCAATTAAGTGTGCTGCTTAGGTATTGATGTTTGCTTTTATCCTCTTGAATAGCCTATAACTCCTTGATGGAGGAATGGACCCTTGGTCCAGGCTATTTACCTTATAATTCTTGACCTAAGGCATGGCACATAGTAGGCAATATATGTTACAGGTGGGGTCGAGGATGAGTAAAGAAATATTCCGAAAGAAGTCATCACATAATGGTCCCGATAGTAGTAGTAATTTACTCTTTGGATAAATATTTATAAGGTGTTCCCTTGTGATTGAAACCAAAAATACAATTTTTGGACCTCAAATATGCACATCTGCCGGGATTAAGGAAAGCATACTTGTTACATAACCTCAGAAAATTTTAGTCCTCTGTTATTTAGTGGAAGGTCTTTGCTACTAAGGACATCATTTAAAAGGCAAAGTTCTCCAAGAAGTAGCTTTACCCCAAGCCTAGCTTAGATCTCTATAGGAAAGAGAATTCCCTAAACAGAGCTGCAAATGGTATCTGCTTTATGTGACCAGGTTTGTCCAGAGACTCTGTGTCGTGAGAAGAAATTACAGCACCACTTAGGGCAAGAAAACACATGTCTCTTGAGATCTTGTAATTGTGACCATCCACTTTAGAAATGTTAGCTTGCTGGTGAGTCTTTCCTTTTGAAATGTAAATTATTTTAAAAGACTTGTGTATCTGATCTCTTTAATGTGAATTTCTTTTTTCTGACTTAATGGTGATTTATTATGCAATTGAATGCACTAAATGTATCACATGAGGTTTAGTTCATCTTGAATCATAGATGGCCGCCACGTGTGAGTAATTAATGCTTCACAGCAAATATTAGGAGTTTACCTTAGATTCTATGTAATTAATGTCTAGAATGATTTGCAAAAGGAGAAGGCAGTAGAGGAAGAGATGGTTAGACAGCATCACCAACTCAGTGGACATGCATTTGAGCAAATTCTGGGAGATAGTGGAGGACAGAGGAGTCTGGCGGGCTAGAGTCCATGAGGTCGCAGAGAGTCAGATATGACTTAGCAACTGAACAAGAACAATGTATTGTTAAGTATATGAAATGTTTGACTTGCTTTTCCTTTAACAGACAGGGAAATGCCCCACTATTTGTAGAAGGGAGATTTATCCTTCAGGGCATATGTGGGAATAAGGTTAGAATACTCACGTAGCTTTAGGAAAGGAGAACTCCTTGCTGGGAGCATCCTCAAGGGCTACCTGCTTCCAAGCCTGCCAGTGTAGACAGCAACTGGCAAGGAGGGAGAGTCATTTTACCTGCTCTGTTGTCTTTTTTAAAAGGAATATGTACCTGGAACAGTGTAAAAATCTGAGCCAAACTTGGATTTCTAGAGTCCTTGAATAATGGAGGTTTGGACAAGGTCAATAGTATCTGTTTTGTTTTTACTTAAATTCATCTAAAATACCCTTGAATGCATTTTCTCTGACTAGTGTAACATAGGACCACAAACTGGATGGCTTAAAACAAAGAAAATTATTTTCCCACAGTTTTGGGGACTCAAAGTCCAAAATCAAGGCTGCTGGCTATGCTTTTTCCGATGCTTCCAGAGGAGGGTCACATAGGATCTACCTAGGGATTGCACCCAGCTCTCCACATTGCAGGCAGATTCTTTACCATCTGAGCCACCACAGAAGCTATATAGGATCAAGGACCTACATACTTCAGTCTATCCTCATTCTAACTGAACTAATTATATCTGCAAAGACTCCTTCTTAAATAAATTCACATTCTGCAGCACCTGGGCTAGGATTTCAGCATCTTATGAGGAAACACAGTGCAACCCGTGACTGCTTCCAACCAGTCACAGGGCAGACTCAGGTTGAACCACATGGGTTCTGGCTTCTGTTCTTTGAATTATGTGAACGCCAAGGAGTCTCTCTTCGATTTGCTTGTAGAACTGGCTCATGCCCAGCTGCAACCAGACAAGGATGTTCAGTTCAGCAAGGGCACCAGAGCAAACAGGAGAGCACTGCCGTCCTCTCTCAACTTGTGAGGGAAAGGTTTCTGCAGAAGACAACCGCCTGCAAGGAAAACAGGAGAGAGAAACCTGCAGAGGATGGCGGCTCTAATTGTGAGAGGTCACAAACGGGACCCTACCGTGTAAGCAAAACCAGTTTCATTTCAGCCCTGGCCATTCCCAAGTGCACACTCACCCCTCCACACTCCTTACACTGCCTCACGTTATCCAGCTCTACATCATCTGGTGTTTCTTCTGGGATTGCACCGCCAGAAGCTGCTCAAAGGCTCAAGAGTAACAGGGCTGCCTAAGCATAACAAGGCATAACAGGTAAGCCTACACATGCCTCCTTGTGAGGGAGGTAGCCGTGATGCTCAAACAGGTGGGGAGAATCTGCCTTTCAAAGCCAAGCAAAAATCAAAGAGGTTCAAAAGGAAATGCTTTCACCGATGCTCAGTTCATGGGTGATGTGACAGCATTGAATCCTCACAGTGAGAATGTTTGCTTTAGGGTTGTATAGTTTGAGTCATGTAATGGCCCTGTTACACACTGCAACATCAAGAATTATCACCCAGCTATTTGCATCCATTCCTCTCTCCACTGAAGCATAGCAGACGGCAGGTGGGACGGAAGGAATACTACACTCAATAAATCTGCTCCATTAAAGAGGACGTAGGAAACTGGTTTCAGAGACTTTCTGAAGCTGATATAAAAATCCTTCACTACTTGGGCCAGTCACTATGCAAGACGTGTGACAGCTTTCTTTTAGGGTCCACGCCAGTCATTTGCATCCATTTCTGGCTCTTTCTGTAGTTCTTTAAAACTTTATTTTCTCCTTCTGTAGTCCTTTTAAACTTCATTTGCATATCACTCTCTTTTTTATTTTGAAAATGCTGTTGCTTTTTCCTTACTGGAGAATCATTTCAAATCCACCTCTCCTCTCTCTGTCTGGGACCATTCATGTGGAATTTTCCTCCTCAGAGCCATGTACCAAGTACACGTGTGCTATTTGAGCTCTGAGGGGAAGATGTATCTGTCTTTTTCTAAAACAAAAAAGCATAGGAAAAAAATGAGTGAATGTGGTACAGTGTATTTCAACTTATCATGAATGAGAAATATTGCAAATACTTTTAAGTTAAAGAGGATGGAATGAATATGTTACTTGCCAGGTCACATTTAAACAGTTAGTTCATACCTGGGGGATTATCCAAGTTCTCACTGACCTTGGCAATGAAACAAGAGCAACATTTTTTAAAGGATAAAATGTTCTCGAAAAACATCCCTAAGGAATCTGATGTGGCCTCATTTTGCTTTCATCACCATCCATGTTTCTTTGCCTATTTTTCTTCCTCAGCCAAGAAATAGGGAGTCTTTTAAAATAAAGGTAGGAAAAATATCATCTTTAATTCTAATTCCATGTCTTGGATTACTGCTGGTCCTTAATAGAGTCATCATGGAAAGAATCTTCTGAGATCGTGCACAAATTTTACTCCTCTTGAGGTTAAACAACAGCAAAAGAGTATAAATTGAGAACAGAGTAACCCACAAAATTCTGAGCTGAATCCACTGGGAAGAATTTGTCTTGTTTATTTATGTTTGTTTTTCTTAACGTCAGTGATCCCACCAGCCAGTTCTTGTTCACAAGAAAAGATTTCATGGAATGAAATGAATGAATGAATGAAAGGTTGAATCCATTAATCAATGAATAAGTAAATAAGATATAAAAAAATGTTTGTAATGCTGTAATTTTTGTCTTCTTTGCAGATTATGTCTTATGTCTTAAAGGTTCGAATGTAATATTTTAAATGAATTCATAGCAATCTTGAATTGTAGTAGCATTCTAAAATATCAATTGCAACAAAATAAAAATTTAGACATACGATCCACATAGATATCTTTAAGGTGAAAGAATATTTTCAAAATTTAGGAAATCCATGACTCTCATCCATAAGTTGATTTCTCTTGATCTTTCCAAGTAGTCACTTTCATTTTAAAACATTTAAAAAAAATTTTCTCATGTTTTCCTTGAGCAGATTTCATGCTAATAGCAAAGCAGATTGGTGACCACCAAATTGGTCACTACAGGAAAACCCACTCAATTATTCAAAATGAATAATTTCAAATGATTAAATTAAGCCAGTCCCATGTCCATGGAAAAACTGTCTTCCACAAAACCAGTCCCTGGTACCAAGAAGGTTAGGGACTGCTGTTTTAGTGTGTTAGCAAATCTCTAAGTGGGTTTACCAGTTATGCTCAAATCCAGGAGAATAAAGCACATTAATATCTCCTCTTGTCTTTCTTTCCTGGTTTGAAGAAATGCCTGAAAACTCCTTACAGATGCCCTAGAGCATGGCACGTTCATCTAAACACAAGACCTGCTGCTCCTGGCACACACAGCAATCCCCAGAATGTAACAGGTCTTTCACCCAAATGCCAACTGAAGGAATCTCATGTCTTTTCTTTCTTACTCAGTGGACATTGGGATATTTTATAATATATATAAAATATATATATTTATAAATAAATAATATTTATTATGTGCACAAATAGAGTTTTGAGTATATGTATTCAAATATCAGAAAGAAAAATATATTAAAAACAATAAACTAAGGTTCAATTCAAAAAGTTAAACTATAAGCACAGAATAAACAAAAAGGAAACAATAAAAAAGAAAGCCAGAAAGCAATGAAATTAAGTAAGAAAAATTATAAAACTGAATCTTGATTTTCTGAAAAGAGCATTAATAGACTAAATCCAAATAAGACAGATTAAGAAATAATTGCAAACTTTAAAAATATGTGGAATGAAAACAAGGATATAACTAGAGATAAAACAAATGTTAAAGTAATACTATGCACAATTATACTCCAACAAATAAGATATATGAGATAAATTTTTAGTACAATTTACAAAATTAATTGGCAAAACTAGCTGATAAAAAGTACAAGATTTTTGCAGATAATAAATTTTATAGAATCAAAAATGGTAATTAATATTTCCCCTTAAATAATCATAAAGGCAGATGACTTAAAATGACTTCTAACAAACTTCAAATAAAATACAATCCTTAAACAAGTTTTTCTCCAGAAGAAAATAATTAAAGAATGAAAACTTGTAAAAGTACTTATTTATCTATTCGTTCAATATCTGCTGAGACTAGTACAAAATAAAAAGTGATATGCCTCCAAATTAAAATAGTATTTTATATGATTAAAAATTATATACTATTTAACATTATATGAATCTCATAATTAAAACATTAGCTAATTTAATTCAACTATGTATTAGAAATATAATCCGTCATGATCAAATAGGATTTATTTTAGAATTATAAATGAGTCAGCATAAGAAAATAAAGCATCATAGGTCTTAAAGAAAAATCATTGATCATTTCAGTAGATGCAGAAAATGACTTTGAAGTAAAATCTTTGTAAATCTAGAAAAAACAAGCATGTCTTTATATAGATTATTCACCACCATAACACTCAGTGACAAATGTTAGATATATTCCTTTTTAGTTCTGGGCCAGAGTAATAAGCCTAGAATCTTTTGATCCATAGTCAGATTCATTATTCATTGCACCACTATCATCTCAAGAGAAATATGCCCAATGGTGAGTATATAAAATATGTCTAGGGAGCACATTTATTACCAACAGAGAACAGGAAATTCTGTCTAATGTAATAAAACAAGAGAAAGAAGAAAAAGCACATGCATTAATAAAAAGAGAAAAGTCATTTTTTGTTAAGTAATGATTCTGTGAGAATTAGCAGAGAAACTATAGAATTGATGAGCATTTAGAAATTTGCAAAACACATGCTCAAAATGGAAGTCCCTTTTTCTGAGTCTCTTGAGTATTCCTCCTTTCCTCCCAGATTTCATAATGGTGGCACATATAAATAATTAATTATTGTCTTTTTCTTCTTTAAACACTCTGGAAATCTCACATAGTCTTTTTATTGAAGATACTGTCTTTGTGTTGATGGTTTCCAAATTGAATCTCCATCCTATCACCTTCTCAGTTCAGTTCAGTTCAGTTGCTCAGTCATGTCCAACTCTTCGCAACCCCATGAATCGCAGCATGCCAGGCCTCCCTGTCCATCATCAACTTCTGGAGTTCACTCAGACTCACGTCCATCAAGTCAGTGATGCCATCCAGCCACCTCATCCTCTGTCATCCCCTTCTCCTCCTGCCCCCAATCCCTCCCCAATCAGAGTCTTTTCCAATGAGTCAACTCTTCGCATGAGGTGGCCAAAGTACTGGAGTTTCAGCTTCAGCATCATTTCCTCCAAAGAAATCCCAGGGCTGATCTCCTTCAGAATGGACTGGTTGGATCTCCTTGCAGTCCAAGGGACTCTCAAGAGTCTTCTCCAAAAGCATCAATTCTTCAGCACTAAGTCTTCTTCACAGTCCAACTCTCACATCCATACATGACCACTGGAAAAACCATAGCCTTGACTAGACAGACCTTTGTTGGCAAAGTTATGTCTCTGCTTTTGAATATGCTATCTAGGTTGGTCATAACTTTTCTTTCAAAGAGTAAGTGTCTTTTAATTTCATAGCTGCAGTCACCATCTGCAGTGATTTTGGAGCCCAAAAAAATAAAGTCTGACACCTCCTAAAGACCTACAATTAGTATTTCCAGCTCCTAACTCCACATTTCCGCTTGATGTTTATGAGTTATCCCAAACTCAGGGTGTTCAAAACTTAACTCCAAGATTCCTGCCCTAAACTTGCTGTGCCAGCAACTTTTCCCGTCTTGGTTAAGTGCAATTGCATCTTCAAAGTTGCTCAAGTAAAAAAATGTTTGGAACCTTCATTTTCTCTTTTTCCCCTCACACCCTATTTGATCGATCCATATAACCTATTGTCTCTAAATGTATCTTTACAATGCATTCAGAATCTGATCACTTTGAGCGACCTCCACCACTCTGGTCCAGGTAATACCGCACATCCCTGGAATGAAGGAAAGGGCTTCCCAATAGGTTTGCCTCTTACTCCTTCACAGTGTCTTCTCATCACTGCAGCAGGGACCATTTATCCTCATAAACTAACTCTCCCCTTACCAGCAGGTTTCCCTAGGCTTCGTTGAAGGGAAAATCTTCTGTGCCCTCTTAACGATACGGATTTGAAGATCGGGTAGGTTGTTCATATGTAGTAAATTCACTTTAATATTCATGTATCCCAGAGTATTAGGATGCTTTCCTGACACTGCCTAGGTAACTCTGGTATCTCCACTTTATTTACAGTTGACCGACACTGAATAGACACTTCTGTCAGCCAGCTGAATAAACAGTTGGAAAGAGATCCAGCTCCAGCACACACAATCTAGCTCCTCCTCCTATTCTGGAATGTTGTCTTTAGACCCACTTTGGGTACCTGTTTTTATATTAGGCAGAGTTCTCATCACGCGCAAAAGAAAATGACTCTGGCCCATTTAAGCAAAATGTTAATTACTGACATCCTAGAAGATACTTGTATAATTGGAAGGGATTTGATTTAGGTCATACCTGAATGGCCTAGTGGATTTCCTACTTTCTTCAATTTGAGTCTGAATTTTGCAATAAGAAGCTCATGATCTGAACCCCAGTCAGCTCCTGGTCTTGTTTTTGCTGACTGTATAGAGCTTCTCCATCCATGGCTGCAAAGAATATAATCAATCTGATTTTGGTATTGACCATCTGGTGATGTCCATGTATAGAGTTGTCTCTTGTGTTGTTGGAAGAGGGTGTTTGCTATGACCAGTGTGTTCTCTTGGCAAAACTCTGTTAGCCATTGCCCTGCTTCATTTTGTACTCCAAGGTCAAACTTGCCTGTTACTCCAGGTATCTCTTGACTTCCTACTTTTGTGTTCCAGTCCCCTATGATGAAAAGGACATCTTTTTTTGGTATTAGTTCCAGAAGGTCTTGTAGGTCATCAGAGAACTCTTTAACTTCAGCTTCTTAAGCATTAGTGGTTAGGGCATAGTCTTGGATTAATGTGATATTGAATGGTTTGCCTTGGGAATGAACAGAGATCATTCTGTCACTTTTGAGATTGCACCCAAGTACTGCATTCTAGACTCTTTTGTTGACTATGAGGGCTACTCCATTTCTTATAAGAGATTCTGGCCCACAGTAGTAGATATAATGGTCATCTGAATTAAATTCACCGATTCCAGTCCATTTCATTTCACTGATTCCTAAAATGTCAGTGTTCACTCTTACCATCTCCTGTTTCACCACGTCCAATTTACCTTGATTAATGAACCTAACATTCCAGGTTTCTATGTAATATTGTTCTTTCTATCATCAGACTTCACTTGCATCACCAGTCACATCCACAACTCAATGTTGCTTTTGCTTTGGCTCCGTCTGTTCATTTTTCCTGCAGTTATTTATCCACTCTTCTCCAGTAGCATATTGGGCACCTACCGACCTGGGGAGTTCATCTTTCAGTGTCATATCTTTTTGCTTTTCATACTGTTCATGGGGTTCTCAAGGCAAGAATACTGAAGTGGTTTGCCATTCCACTTCCAGTGGACCACGTTTTGTCTGCTGCTGACAAAACAGATTCAAGGAATTAGATTTGATAAACAGAGTGACTGAAGAACTATGGACAAAGGTTTGTGACCTTGTACAGAAGGCGGTGATCAAGACCATGCCCAAGAAAAAGAAATGTAAAAAAGCAAAATGGTTTGTCTGAGGAGGTCTTACAATAGCTGAGAAAAGAAGAGAAGCTGAAGACAAAGGAGAAAAGGAAAGATACACTCATCTGAATTCAGAGTTCCAAAGAATAGCAAGGAGAGATAGGAAAGCCTTCCTTAGTGATCAATGCAAAGAAATAGAGGAAAACAATAGAATGGGAAAGACTAGAGGTCTTTCCAAGAAAATTAGCGATACCAAGGGAATATTTCATGCAAAGATGGGCACAATAAAGGACAGAAACAGTATGGACCTAACAGAAGGAGAAAATATAAAGAAGAGGTGGCAAGAATACACAGAACTATACAAAAAAAGATGTTAATAATTCAGATAACCACGATGGTGTGATCACTCACCTAGAGCCAGACATCCTAGATGAGAAGTCAAGTGGGCCTTAGGAAGCATCACTACAAACAAAGCTAGTGGAGGTGATGGAATTCCTGTTGAG
>NW_011495067.1:903872-904055 GCF_000754665.1 Bison bison bison | reverse complement strand
CTGGAAAAGGTCAGTTTTCATTCCAATTCCAAAGAAGGCCAATGACAAAAAATGTTACAACTACCACACGATTGCACTCATCTCACACACTAGCAAAGTAATTCTCAAAATCTCCAAGCCAGGTTTCAACAATACGTGAACCGAAAACTTTCAGATGTTCAAGCTGGATTTAGAAAAGGCAGA
>NW_011495067.1:890692-903743 GCF_000754665.1 Bison bison bison | reverse complement strand
TCACTGCAGATGATGACTGCAGCCATGAAATTAAAAGATGCTTGAAAGCAGGGACCTTACTTTGCTGATAAAGGTCCATCTGGTCAAAGCTATGGTTTTTCCAGTAGTTATGTATGGATGTGAGAGTTGGACTATAAAGAAAACAGCAACGAAAAATTGATGCTTTTGAACCATGGTGTTGAAGACGACTCTTGAGAGTCCCTTGGACTGCAAGGAGATCCAACCTGTCAGTCCTAAAGGAGATCAGTCCTGAATATTCATTGAAATGACTGATGCTGAAGCTGAAACTCCAATCCTTTGGCTACCTAATGTGAAGAATGGATTCATTGGAAAAGACCCTGATGCTGGGAAAGATTGAGGGCAGGAGAAGGGGACAACAGAGGATGAGATGACTGGATGGCATCACCGACTCAATGGACATGAGTTTGAGTGAACTCTGGGAGTTGGAGATGGACAGGGAGGCCTGGCTGGCATGCTGCAGTTCATGGGATTGCAGAGTTGGACACGACTGAGCGGCTGAACTGAACTGATGGAATGACTCAAAGCCAAGATCACACCACAAGAATAGTTTGATTAGAAAGGTAATCTTGGACGCTAGATTGCATATTTCCAATTTTGCTCTTATTGTTCACGTCCTGTCATTATCCCCTTGTTTTGGTAACCAAAAAGAAAGAGATAATTGCTCTCTCTTCTCAGTTTCTGTTGAATGTTGATGGATCCTGCTTCCACTTTCTATGCCATCCAAACCATTATTTTGATCACAGAGTACACTTCCCTATAGCAAACAGTCCAAATTCCTAGCTGACATTTGGAGCTCTTATACTGCCTAGCAGTATATCTTTGCAACCAACCAGCTCCTTCCACCCTGTTGGTTTTCAGTCTCACTCTTCTGTGATCCTCCTGTGGTCTCCACATCCCTGGGGATTGGATAATCCTGTTTTCTCCACCTAAAATGCCCTGTTCTTTCTCTTCTCTTCTCTCTATTCACTGGAATACCCAACTTGAAATTGCTCTATAACCCTGGCCCTGGACTGCCCTCATAATTCATGATTCACCACATCTCACTATCTTTTTCTAAGATTTCAGCATGAGTCTGAATTTCCAGCACAGCTTTACAACATGTGTCATCATGTGTCTTTCCCTGCAATTCTGAGAAGGAAGCACTCTCAAGATTTCAACACGGCTGCATTTTTCTAACAATATTTGCCATACCTCCACACCTTAATGTGCTGACTTGACATCCTTTCAGCAAAAGATTAGAGACTAAAACCCCCACTGATTTTAGAGCATCTTCTGAGCAGGGGTCATACATTTTCACAGGGTGTCAGAGACATCTCTGTCCAACACAAGCCACAAACCACAGATCGAAAGGATAAAACCATTTCCTGGCCCAAACCTCACCCTGAGAAGAAAGCCCTTTTTAATGGAAATCACACACAGTTCCTTCCTTAGAATTTTTAGTCTAATAACCCTTATGCAAATCGAGGAATAAACTCCATTAGGAACATTGGGATCTAGGCCTAGATTTGTCTTGATGTGGGATTCAAGGTTTTCAACTAAAGAAAGGATGTTAATACTATTCTCTGTTTGCCTCCATATGTAACTCCTTTGAGGAAATATTTACCTTATATATGAAAGGCTTTTTAATGTGTATATGGGTACTATAATGCATTGATTCAAATATAAGAGGAATTATATTTAATGTCTATGTCTGATATACCAAAATCAGTCACACACTCATAAATCGTCAAGAAATTATGCAGAACTCCCCTAATCAATCATAAATCTTAAGGCCAATCATTGATCTTAAAATTAATCCATAAGGATACATGTGTCATATGAGTATTGAAGATTTTTCAGAGGTAACATATACTTTCACTCAGTAATTTCAAAAGAAGTTTAAATGCAACTAACCTGGAAACAATAGTTTATTAACTTCATGCTAACTTACATGGTGGGGCTTGGTTTCTCTTAGAGGACATATATTATACAGAAAGACAGAGGTAGGAGAGGTCTGGCTCTTTGATCTGGGTAGAGGATATCATGTGGAAGGGAAGCTAGGAAAATATACATTTATCCAAAGACCTAGCCAGTGGTTTTACCCACAGTAGCATAAACTCTAGCTGTAGGAAAGAAAAGCTTCTGGTGGGTCCCAGACTTTGACCACATCACTTCTATATGACAAGCTGAGGCCTTGTCCATAAGTACTGCCTGCCTTCCTCATTCAGAGACTTAACTGGGTTCATAACTTTTCATATATGTCTAACATCACTCTGGAACTCCATAGCTGCCAGCATCCACACAACACCAGGATCACTAAATGAATTCCAAGTGATTAGAGCTAATTTAAACAGGTAACCTCCAAGAAAGGAAAATAGGCCAATCTTTTAAGTGTTTCATTATATTACATCATTTTAACCAAAAATTACATCCTGATTCACTTATGACTCGGTTACTCTCAGTTTGAACATTTTTTTTTTTTTTTTTGCTCAAAGTTCCAATTTTGGAACTCTAAACCAGCAGGTTTCCCAAAGTGTCTTCTTTGGCCCTAAAGGGGTGCATCTAATGTTAAAATGTAGCGCTTATATGGTAACTCATAGTCCATGAGAAAGCTAATTTTTGTTGCCTTAGGATTTAATTGGAACCCTAAAGGCTACCCACTCCAGTATTCTGGCTTGGAGAATTCCATGGACTGTATAGTCCATGGGGTCTCAAAGAATTGGACATGACTGAACGATTTTCATGTCACTAAAGGCTCCTACAGAGACTTAAAACAAGGGATTCATGTTTGATTATCAGTCACTCCTCTCCTGCAGTTAACTGATCCACAGTTATTTTGGAAGCACTAAGGCAATTTGCAAATCAGAGGGCATCAAATTATCAAGTTGGATAAAATTTCAAACCAGGCAATCTTCAGTGTTCAACATGGGCCCTTTGGTGGAATCAATGTTCAAAAATCTTTTTTTTTTTGTCTCTGCATTGTAATTATTTACCCTCATTGCCTTATGTTAAATAAGGAAAGCAAAGTAGACCTGAATTTGATAAAAAAAAATGTTTCCTGAATGATCAAAACACACTTAACTTAAATATTAATAGTAAGAATTCTTATCCTGTAAGGGTAAAGTCTATACAAGTGTATCTGTACATATTGGCTGGGAAGAAAGCTAAACAATATCTTTGTTTAGGGTATAACTGACATTAATCCACTCCTTCATCTCCCACTTCATCAACAGAGTTGACTTGTAACTGGTATTTCATATACTCAAATATATAGTCATATATTTCATACATTCTATGAGACTTTGTTAATCATATGCAAACATTTGAATGATCAAGTAACTTTTCCATCTTCTGGGGATAGTCCTAGAAATTGTGTGGCTCATTTATTTTCCTAAACACCCTAAATATTCTAAAGAACTGTCACCCAATATCTTTCCACTTAATAATATTAATATATTCTCAAATAAAAATTCAAAGTGATGCTTTGAAGTAAGAACTACAAATGCAGAATGAATCAACAGAATGTTCTTTTTTCCTTTTTTATACAAGCACAAAGGAGAAAGTTTTCCAAAAACTGAAACCAATGCATAATTTCTGTAGAGAAACAGTTTTACACAAATCACTGAAAATTATAAGTTCACAGGTTCATCAGTTCAATTCAGTTCAGTCGCTCAGTCATGTCCAACTCTTTGCAACCCCATGGACTGCAGCATGTCAGACCTCTCTGTCCACCTCCAGCTCCCGGAGTTTGCTCAAACTCATGTCCATTGAGTCAGTGATGCCATCCAACCATCTCATCCTCTGTCATCCTCTTCTCCTCCTGCCCTCAATCTTTTCCAGCGTCAGGATCTTTTCAAATGAGTCACCACTTCACATCAGGTGGCCAAAGTATTGGAGTTTCAGCTTCAACATCAGTCCTTCCAATGAATATTCAGGACTGATTTCCTTTAGGATGGACTGGTTGGATCTCCTTGCAGTCCAAGGGACTCTCAAGAGTCTCCTCCAACACCACAGTTCAAAAGCATCAATTCTTCAGCCCTCAGCTTTCTTTATAGTCCAATTTTCACATCCATACATAACTACTGGAAAAACCATAACTTTGACTAGATGGACCTTTATTGGCAAAGTAATGTCTCTGCTTTTTAATATGCTGTCTAGGTTGGTCATAAATTTAATGGTAAATATCTATCTATCCTTTTTTGAGCATCTCTCCAAATTCCAGTTCCAGGGCCACACACTCTCAGCCCAGTATTTCTTCCATAACCCAAAGGATTCACAATCCTTTGCTGTCTGTTGTAACATAATATTAAGAATAAGACACTTTCATGATTACAGAGTAGTCATTTTCTCCAAACATTTTCTTTTTCCATCAGCTATCTGTTGAACTACTTCATCTGATCACCTGAATAACCAATGACTGACCACTCGTGATGACTGATTTCATCACAGACCTAGTCAATGGCTAATAATAGAATTGGTTCATAACAAGTTAGAAGGGTGTTAGAGTAACCCAAACTCAACAGAGAAACAAGACTCGGGTTCCAGTGGATTTCTCACTAACTACCGGAATGACTTCTGACAAACCATTTAAATTCTCTGGGTCTCATGATAAAATGAGGAGTTAAGTCTAATAAGTAATTCTATGATCATGTGTATTACTCATGGATATCTTAAATATATCCATATCCAAAAATAAACAAACACATCAATGGGATAAATAGAGAAACATGAACACACCCAAATAACTGAGTGCATTTATTTTTATGGAAAAAGTGGCATCACATAACAATATTAACAAGACTGCATTTAATAAATTATGTTTAGGTGATTGACACCCTCTTAAAAATAACTTAATTGCATCCCTAGCTTACTTATTAAGCCAAAATAAATTGTAAGTGGTCCACAAATGTAAATATAAAAAAGCCAAAACCACAAAAATTTAAAAGAAAGCATAGAGAATGCTTTTATCAGGTCTGTATGGGGAAACCCTTTCTAAGTATGTCACAAAACTTCTCTGGAAGGATATATTGATGTATTTGATACATTCTAATTTAAAAATGCCTGAATAAAACTAAAGTCAGAAGACAAACAGAAAACTTGATAAATATTTATAGTACTTAACACATGGGGTTGATTTCTTTAATATGTAAAGATGTCTGACAAATCAATAAGCAAAAGACAAGCATATTATTTCTAAGTAGTTAAATATGAAAATGCGGTACACAAAAAAGGATATTAAAAGGGCTTTTAACATGAACTATACACAATCTCATGCAAATATTCGAATATCTCTTCTAGAGTTAAGAGTTGAAGGAATGCCATTTGATTTTCTTTTCATTTTTAAAAATTTTTCATTGATTGACTCTAGAGTAGAAACCATTGAACTAGATAATGCTTAAGATACACTAACCTCTG
The DNA here is from genome assembly GCF_000754665.1 of Bison bison bison. NCBI lineage: Eukaryota > Metazoa > Chordata > Mammalia > Artiodactyla > Bovidae > Bison > Bison bison. The sequence goes on along the minus strand of NW_011495067.1, from coordinate 898,328 downwards.
AAGTTATGTTTTTGTCTATCTGTGATCCAATCTATTTTCCTATCCCATCTCCCCTGCTGCTGCTGCTGCTGCTAAGTTGCTTCAGTCATGTCCGACTCTGTGTGACCCCATAGATGGCAGCCCACCAGGCTTCTCTGTCCACGGGATTCTCCAGGCAAGAACAGTGGAGTGGGTTGCCATTTCCTTCTCCCCGTCTCCCCTACCTGACCCACAAATATCCAATACAGTATCAACCCTGCAAGCTGCCCTCCTCACTTCTTTAATGGAGGGACTAGATGTGTTGAAGGGGAAATTAGTCTTCTGTTGAACTGGAACTTGTTCAAATTCATGCCTGTGGCATCAATTACATTCCCTAAGATATCTAGAATTTGGGGCCTTTTCCTCTCACATTCACTTCGGCTTTATCATCCTGAATGATTCCACTTCCTCACGCCTCTGCTTAGCTTGTGTTGCTTGTTCATTTTTATCAGATGACCTCATTTCCTTAATTCACAGAGGGAACAGAAATCATTTTGATTTTCTGTTTTTCTGACCACTGTCCCACCCCAAAGGGCAAATTTCCTAGCATCCCTATCCTCTTTTTCTCCCTCATTTTGGTATCAGAGGAAAATACATCTCTTCTGTACAAAGGAGGCACCTTTATTGAAGTTCTGCATCCCAGAGACTTCTTCTACCTCAGTCCATTCTGCATTATCTTTTCTCTTCTCTCTCTTATGTGAGTAGTCTTTTCCACTGCCTGCTCTTCCATTCCAGTGGTCCTCATCCAGGAATAACTTGCCTCTCTCCCCAGGGTACTTGGCAATGTCTGGAGACATCTTTGGTTGTCACAATGGGGGGCTACTGTACTGGCACCCAGTCGGGGTGCTACCGGCTACCAGCACACCAGGGCCGTGGATGCAGCTCTACATCCTGCAGAGCACACTCCATCACTCCAGCATGCCTGCACGTGTTCCTGGCCCCCAAGGCTCCCAGGCTCACAGATCCTGCAGCCTATCCTTCCTTCCTTCCTCCCGTCCTTTCTCTTTCTCTCTTTCACTCTCTCTGACACACACAGAGAAACACACAAACAAATTATATTTTAAACACATTTTTCCCTTGACGCTTCAACTCTTTGTAGCTATTCCTATCTTTATCTTCCTTTTTTCTTAGCCAAGCTTTTTTTTGGGGGGAAAAAATGATTAAACCCATTGTTATCATATCTAACCACTTAAGGCAATCTGGCTTCACTGAAATCATTCCAGCAAAGGTCACTAACAACTCAGTGTTGCCAAATCCTAAAACAAATCTCAGTCTTATCACCGAAAAATTCTCTGAGGCATTTTGTCTTGTCAGGTTTTTATTTTATTTTTTTCTTTTTTGACAGATCCTTCTTTAAAATTCTCTTATTCTCTATCGTCTCACCTTCCATTCCCAGATCTTGGAATAAAGACTTTCTCATATGCCATTCCATGATTCTCTGTGTGCTGTGCTCAGTCACTCAGTCCTGTCTGACTCTCTGTGACCCCATGGACTGTATCCCGCTGGGCTCCTCTGTCCATGGGATTTCCCACGCAAGAATACTGGAGTGACTTGTCATTTCCTTCTCTAAGGGATCTTTCTGACTCATGGATCGAACCCACACATGATGATATTTCTGATTCCTTCAAAGCTTTTAGTCTTCTCTTCTAAGATTGTATTTTTAATTTTAAGAATTTTATATCCACCACCTAAAGGCTGATGGCATGTAGATATATAACTGTTAACAAAACAATTGTACGGGAGTCAAGGCAAATATAACCAATCATCTCTGAGGGTCTCATCCTGTATATCCTCAAAGCACTTCAAATTTTATATATGAAAAAATGAACTTATATTTTTACACTTGAAAATTATGTCCACTCTTCTGCATTTTCTATCTCATTGCAAACATCATTATCTAACCAATCTCCCAAGAAAGAAACCATACACCTTGAAGCTCTTCCATTCCCTATCATCCCATACAATCTAATCAGTTTTGTTGTTTAGTTGCTCAGTCATGTCCAACTCTTTGTGACCCCCATAGACTACAGCCCACCAGACTCCCCTGGTTCATGGAATTCTCCAGGCAAGAGTACTGGAGCAGGTTGCCATTCCCTTCTCCAGAGGACCTTCCCAACCCAGGGATTGAATTCACATCTCCTACATTTCAGGTGGATTCTTTACCACTGAGCTACCAGGAAAGTCCACCCTAATCATTGAAAGTGAAAATGAAAGTCACTTAGTTGTGTCTGACTCTTTGCAACCCCATGGACTATACAGTTCATGGAATTCTTCAGGCCACAATACTGGAGTGGGTAGCCTTTCTCTTCTCCAGGGCATCTTCCCAACCCAGGGATCGAATCCAGGTCTCCCGCATTGCAGGCAGATTCTTTACCAACTGAGCTATGAGGGAAGCCCAAGTATAAAATCTACACCATTAATACCTCAAAGGGGCTTCCCTGGTGGCTCAGAGGTTAAAGCGTCTGCCTCCAATGCAGGAGACCCAGGTTCAATCCCTGGGTTGGGAATATCCCCTGGAGAAGGAAATGGCATACTGAATATTCTCCAGTATTCTTGCCTGGAGAATCCCATGGACGGAGGAGCCTGGTAGGCTACAGTCCGTGGGATCGCAAAGAGTCTGACATGACTGAGCAACTTCAAAGATGTCCCATTCAAGTGGGTCACTGCTCATGCCTTGATTTATGTATCCATCACCTCTCAATTGGATAACTGTTCAGTTCAGTTCAGTTCAGGTTAGTTGCTCAGTCGTGTCTGACTCTTTGCGACCCCATGGACTGCTGCATGCCAGGCTTCCCTGTCCACCACCAACTCCCAGAGTTTGCTCAAACTCATGTCCACTGAGTTGGTAATGCCATCCAACCATTTCATCCTCTGTCGTTCCCTTCTCCTCCTGCCTTCAGTCTTTCCCAGCATCAGGGTCTTTTCCAATGAGTCAATTGTCATGGATAATTGCAACACCTACAAATTGATTTCCCCACCTATAGCCTCTCTAGCATCACTGACTCAATGGACATGAGTTTGAGCAATGGTGAAGGATAGGGAAGCCTGGCGTGCTGCAGTCCATGGGGTTGCAAAGAATCTGACACAACTGAGCAACTGAACAACAAGCCTCTCTACACTGCTTCAGAGGTCAGCTTTGCTTCATCATAATCTCCCCTCTCTAAAAGCCCCTCTTAGTTTTTCATCTCCTGATTCTGACTCTGAGAAATTTTCAAAGCACAGAAATCTTTGTACTCAGATCTTTGCCAAGCTCTGAAGCTTTATAGCTTCTACTTGGCTTGTTCCCCTTCATGTTCCAATAACACCAACTGCCTTACACTTTCCCAATCTCATCGAATTGTTTCCATCTCCTTGCCTTTGACATTTTTAATCTTGGTACTAGAACTGACTGGCATGTTCCATTGAGCAAACTTCTGTTCTGCTTTCAAGACTAAAGCAGGCATCTCTCTAGAGAACATTCTTTTGCATTTCTTTGAGAATTAATTGCTCTCTCCCCTCCTCATTGCCTTTCTGCTTTGGACTTGCTTTAAAAAAGTTACATCTGTCACCTCGATCCCAATTTTAAAATATACTCTTCCTTCTCCTACAAAATATCACTTGTTGAGGAAAGATTCATGCCACGGGAAATCAATGACATAGCACGAGAGCTTAGAAAAATACTCAGGACAAAGTGCTCAATGAATGTTTGCTGAAGGAAGAAAAGAGATAAAAAATAAGGCAACCATAAACATTTTACTACTAACCTAATAAACAGTCTAACAGTTTTTAAACTTTGGTATCCAGAGCATTTATGAAATGTCTACACACCCTTGGTGGTGTACTGAGCTCCGTGCAAGGCAAACTAATTTAACTGGTGAGGTGGGTTTTAGGTAAATATAAAACTATAATCCTTAGTATTCATCAATTTGATGCAATTCTGTTCTCTCGGTCACACACACTAGTGAATTACCATAGCCCTAAAGTATCCCTTTCTTTAGAGTCTCAGTGGATATTCACTTGCCTCAGTTAATTTGGGTTCCTTACAAACAAGAACCATATTTCTTCAACTAGATTCCAAGGAATCTAGTTCTATGAGACTTTCTCAAATAAAAGGGTCTCACAGTCAATCACGCTTGTGCAACATAAATGTCTTATATCTCCAATGGACACGCAGAATGTCCATGAGCATCTTCAAAGTTCTGAGAAAGTTATATAGTAAGGAAACCTTGTTTACATTTGTTGAGTGTAATGTTTCACAAACTCATTTAATCATGGAACCTCTTTCATGCCTAATCTATAAAATCTCACAAAACTAGTGTTCTGTGAAACAAGCTTCAGGACATTGGTCAGAAGTGTGGTTTGAAAACCATCAATACTTCACCTCCTTCCCATCATCAATCCTCCCTGCTCCACTGGCCCATGTGGGGGATGGGCCTTGGAGAATGGCTGGAGGGATGTATACTCATTCCTAGAATCTCTTTACCTAAAGTTGTTTAACTAAAGTGGAAACAGTCCTGCACTTTAAATGAATCTGATTTTTCATAATATATCATAGAACCAATATCATATGATTATTTTGCTATCAGCAGGCAAGGGGATATGCCTTAAAGTCATTTTAAAGGCAAATAAAAGATCATCAAGACAATAAAATGAATAAAAAGCTGAAGGATCCTATTTCATAAATAGATAATAGTATGACTTCAAGCTTTTCCATTTCACCAGGAGTCTGTCCAGTAGCTACATAGAGTATACGGCTGAAAGGAATTCAGGGATCATTGAACTCAGCCACTTCATTTTAGGGAGGATTTCAAGGCCCAGAGAAGATAAGGCACTTATCAAATATTAGTCAGGTGCTTAGACAAGTTGACAACATGGAGCCTGTGATTTCCGTTTCAGTGCTTTTCCTACATTCTACTTTCTGCTAATGAATTTAAGTCAAGTGGTGGAGTTCAGGGTTGGAATCAAATAAAACCTATGTTGATATAAACCTGATACATATTCAGTTTCATGTTGCTTATAAAACACTGTCACAGGCATTATTCATTATACCCGCCTGCCCAGCAAGGTGAGGCAGGCCGTTTGCACTTTTTTCTTAGCAAGATTCACAACCGAGCCCCAAAGTGAACAGTTCCCCAAGCCTGTGAGATGATGCCTCATTAAAATGCACTGAAACTTAGTTGTGTTCCTAGGATATATCGAGGAATAATTTACACAAACCAAAAAGGAGGTGCATACACTTCAGTGGAAACTGTGGTTCTGAGCAAATCATGACAGATCAGAGGTTCTATTCATCTATTTTCTGCTGCTGCACCATGCAGGCAAAATTCCAAACTCTTCATGGCTCAAAATACACATTTTCAGAAATCCAAAGTGTTTCATTTAAATCAAATCTAACAGAAAAGACAAGCAGTCTGATACATGGGGAGCTCATCTGAAACCACTCTCTCAAAGACAAGAGAAAACAAGATTGGTATTGAAGTGGAGCCATTCTCCAAACAGTTCCCATCAGCTGGAACCGAGGCCTCACTAAATGCAAACGACAGAGCTTCACGGAAGATTAGAAAACATTCTAGTGCAAACAGTTCTCCAAGACCCAAAGAACCAGGTCACTGCTATGTCAACACTTTGCACTGCTTCGTAAACAGATAAAAACATCAAGCTGGCTTGGTGTAAACAGATCTACAGTAGAAGCCAGCATGCTTCTCACACAGGGCCCTGTGGACCGGTGGAGACTCAGTGTGCAGACTTGGAGTAGCATTTGACCGTTCCCATTGAAGTGACAACTTTCCTAAAATTGGGCCATTTGTTGAGAAGGTAGTGATGGGATTGCAAGAAATTCAGGGTGACCCATAGCACATTTCAGCTACTCCTTGGTAACTTCTAGCTCTGCCCCATACCACTTCTGAGACAAACAACTATTTTCAGGCTATAAATTAAAATAGGAGCTGAAAAGGCTGGACGTGAAAATAAATGACTGAGGCCATTGGGCAGACTTCTGGGATCATGAGACAGAAGTCTCAGGGAGAAAAACAAAGACTGAGCATGAGTTCATACCACCCGAGATTTATGAAGCATTTGGCATATTTGGCAGAGTGTTTAATTCTCTCCCATTCTACCACAATATCCATTCACCAATCCTAGCATCCACCCCCTCTCTGCCTTCACACTTACCAGAGGGAAAATGAATGTGGATAATAGAAAAGGGGAGTCACCCCATACAACCTGTGTGTATGGAACAACTGAATGGGAGTCACCTTGGTTTTTTGACAGTTTTTCAAATTAAAGTATAGATGATGTATTATTATACAAATTACAGGTGTACAATATAGTAATTAACAATTTTAAGAAGTTATACCCTATTTATAATTATTTTAAAATATTTACAGTATTCTCCATGTTGTATAATATATCCTTATAGATTTTTTTTAACATATATATACCAGTAAATTATTTGCATTTATTTTCATGGGCAATTACATATTTTGTGTGTGCTTTCAAGGGATTTATTTTGTTGTGGTGGTGGGTTTGGGCCAGGCAGCATGTAAGATCTTAGTTCTTGACCAGGGGTTGAACCCGGGCCCCCTGCATTTGGAGTAGGAGCTGTAACCACTGGACCTCCAGGAAAGGCTCTCTTGTAGCTTATTTTAAACCTCATAATTTGTATTTCTTAATCCCCTACCCATGTATTGCCTCTCCTCCCTTCCCTCTCCCAACCAATAACCAAACACTAGTTTGTTCTCTATACTGATTCAAAAAGATGCATACCTGAAGCTCATAGCAGCATTATTTACAATAGTCACGAGATGGGAATCACCTGAATGTTAATAAATGGAATAAGATGTCATTTTTTTGTGCCTTTAAGAAACCCATAGGTGGACCATACGGTGTATTCTACAAATTCAATTTTTCACTTGCTATTCATGAAAACTTCACACATCTACTTTGTCCTCTTAAAAAGCAGCATAAATTGTCCATAAAATAATGATGCTACATTTTACTTGGTCATTTTTCTACTGAAGGCTATTTCAGGCTCTGGATACACATCAAACTGACTAATTTCTTGGGAAATTACTAGGGTTGGCTTGGTAAACCAAGGAGGATAAGCCTGCACCTATAAGTGTTAATGTCTTCATGTGGAAAGATTACTAGTCTTCAGGGAAGTGTGAATCAGAACCACAGTGAGAGGTGACCTCAAACCTGCCAGAATAGCTGTCATCAAAAAGACAACAGATAACAAGTGTTGGTGAGGATGTGGGGAAAAAGAATCCTCACGCACTGTTGGTGGGAATGTAAATTGGTAGAGGATGTAACCTGTGGAAACAGTGACAGACTTTGTTTTCTTGGGCTCCAGAATCACTGCAGATGGTGACTGTAGCCATGAAATTAAAAGATGCTTGCTCTTTGGAAGAAAAGCAATGACCAACCTAGACAGCATGTTAAAAAGCAGAGACATTACTCGGCTGACAAAGGTCCATCTAGTCAAGGCTATGGTTTTTCCAGTGGTCATGTATGGATGTGGGAGTTGGACTGTGAAGAAAGCTGAGCGCCAAAGAATTGATGCTTTTGAACTGTGGTGTTGGAGAAGACTCTTGAGAGTCCCTTGGACTGCAAGGAGATCCAACCAGTCCATCCTAAAGGA
>NW_011495067.1:889716-890592 GCF_000754665.1 Bison bison bison | reverse complement strand
ACTGTGCTATGCACCTGAAACTAACATGATATTGTATGTCAACTATACTTCAATAAAAATCTAATGTCTTAGAAGGAGAATACATTTATATATTGCTTGAGAAACTAAAAGTAATAATTTTTAAAAGCTCTGCAGCCTTAGTTTACTTGAAAGGCAGGCTGACAGGCTATACAGGAAAGTGTCCTTCCCACCTTTACAAATTCCACTGATCACTCCCTGTGCTTCTGTAACAACTCTCCCCTGTCTGTACCTCCCTTTATAACCAGTCTTTGCGTCTTGTCTTTGATGTTGATGATCGTCTGATTTTATGAGTATAAAACATTAACCAAGCAGAACACCATTGACTCTGTTGGGCCCTGGTGCTGTTCATTCACCCCTTGTCTCTAGTTCCACCCCGCCCCCCAATGTCTGTGTTGGCTTCCGGGGTTCTGCAGACTATGCTCCCCACACTCCCTTCCCTGGTCATTCAGCTCCCTGTTGAGTTCTGTCATTTGAAAGCATGGTCAAGAGATCAGAAAGCAGGAGGGACAGAGAAGTTTCCTGCTCTGGTTGCCACTGCAGTGGATGCTGCTGGCAGCTGGGGATTTTTGCTGTCGGGGCGGTGGGGATGGGCTGTCCCCGCAGCCCCCGAGTGGTGCCTGCGGCTCTGGAAGCTCCAGGAAGCTGCAGGTGCAAGTTCTGGCGGCTGAGCTAAGAGCACTGGCAGGATCCTGATCTTTGCACATCACTCCTTCCTTTTTACTCCCTTGGCTCCTTCTCTTCCTCCCTTTGCTCCACCAGTCCTAAGCTAAGAGCACTGGCAGGATGCTGATCTTTGCACATCACTCCTTCCTTTTTACTCCCTTGGCTCCTTCTCTTCCTCCCTTTGCTCCACCA
>NW_011495067.1:888429-889616 GCF_000754665.1 Bison bison bison | reverse complement strand
GCCAAAGAATTGATGCTTTTGAACTGTGGTGTTGGAGAAGACTCTTGAGAGTCCCTTGGACTGCAAGGAGATCCAACCAGTCCATCCTAAAGGAATTTAGCCCTGAATATTCATTGGAAAGACTGATGTAGAAGGTGAAGCTCCAATACTTTGGCCACCTGATGCAAAGAATGGACTCATTGGAAAAGACCCTGATGCTGGGAAAGATTGAAGGCAGGAGGAGAGGGGGACAACAGAGGATGAGATGGTTGGATGGCATCACCGACTCAATGGACATGAGTTTGAGCAAGCTCTGGGAGCTGGTGATAGACAGGGAAGCCTGGTGTGCTGCAGTCCATAGGGTCGCAAAGAGTCGGATACAACTGAGCGACTCAACTGAATGGAACTGTAAACTGTGGAGAACAGTATGGAATTTCCCCAAAAGGTTAAAAATATAATTACAATAGGATCCAGCAATTTCACTTCTGGGTATCTACTGAAGAAAATAAAGACACTAATTCAAAAATGTATATACAACTCTATGTTCATTACAGAATCGTTTACAATAGCCAAACTATAGAAGCAACCTAAATGTCCATCAATGGATGGCTAAGTGGATAATGAAGATGTGTTTGTTGGTATTTATATAATATGCGTGTGCATATACACACAATATAATAGAATATTAGTCATAAAATAAATGAAATCTTGCCATTTATGACAACATGGATGGTCTCACTTATTTGTGAAAAATGAAAGCAAAACAAACAAAACAAAACAGACTCAGATAAAGAGAACAAAGTGCTGGTCACAGAAGGGAGCGAGTTGAAGGGGTTGCACAAAATAGATGAAGGGGATTAAGAGATACAATTCTGCTTCCTTCACTGACAACACTGAAGCCCCTGTGTGGATCACTACACAGTATGGAAAATTCTTAAAGAGACGGGAATACCAGACCACCTTACCTACCTCCTAAAAAACCTGTATGCAGGTCAAGAAGCAACAGTTAGAACCAGATACGACTGAGAGACTGAACAGCAACAGAGATACGAACTTTCAACTATAAGATAAATATGGGCAGTTATAAAATGAGTAGGTCTCAGCATAAGGAATGGAACCAGTAACACTGGAATAACTTAGTGTGGGTGACAGGCGGTGACTGAGCTTGCCTCATGCACGTTTCATAATGTATTCGATTGCCAAGTCAC
>NW_011495067.1:868041-888329 GCF_000754665.1 Bison bison bison | reverse complement strand
TTGCTGTCGGGGCGGTGGGGATGGGCTGTCCCCGCAGCCCCCGAGTGGTGCCTGCGGCTCTGGAAGCTCCAGGAAGCTGCAGGTGCAAGTTCTGGCGGCTGAGCTAAGAGCACTGGCAGGATCCTGATCTTTGCACATCACTCCTTCCTTTTTACTCCCTTGGCTCCTTCTCTTCCTCCCTTTGCTCCACCAGTCCTAAGTCCTTTGTACCTAGTCCCTCCCACTTGAAATACATAACATGATTTTTTTTCCCTAACTGAACACTGATTGACACATTACTTTTAGCCCTAACAACATCCAAGGTTGGCTTCTGGTACAGAAATATTTACCCAAACTATAATAATTTCTCTCTTATACCCCACTTCAAGCCTTGATGTACGCAAAGAACAACACATCCAATATAAGCTGTTACACGTGAAGTTGATGGGCACTTAGAAAGTAATAATCTGGCCCCAAAGCAGAGAATCTCATTTTATAAATGCAAGCAGTGAGCCCAACAGCAAAATACAAAGCCATCAGAATGTTAATCAGAAGCTCAGGTCCACCATGCATATGTCTTATGTCCATGAAGCAAAGCAACCCAGATGACTGACTCGAAGTTCACAGGTAGCTTGACACTATGGGTTCAAGCTTCGAAAGTCACTCAGAACAATTGCAACATTTTATCAGTTGTGCTTGTAGCATTTTGGACCAAAGCACCTAAAATATAAGCATCCTATTATTGTGTGACTCTCCATGGCAATCAGCCCATTACAAGCTTCTAGGGAGGACATTGATGAGTCCTCTGTGGTTCCAGAGACAAGAGGTCAGCAGCTCATACTGTCAGAATCACATGGCACCAATGGTAGACAAACAAAAAGAGCTCAGAATGCGTATATTAATGTGCCACAGTTAATATTTCTGCACAGTTTGTTTTTTCAGCAGTATTTTGCTATCTAGGGACCCCAAAAATGTGTTTTGCTTTACAAGTAAGACATGATTGATGCTTTACTAAGAGACTGTTCATAACAGAACAGATGTCTCTTGACAAGAAAGTTATTGGTACAAGCAAACTATATTATTGCAATAATGCTAAGGTTCAGAGTTAAGCAAAAGATAGCAAGAGTGTGGGAGAGGGCAGTGGGGAGAGAGACAGTAAATTGAGAGAGTGAGATACAGTTTGGTCTGAGTCCACATCTGAGGCTACCACATTGACTTACTCTGGGATATACCAAGGCTGTAGAGCCCTAAACTAATATGTCCCAGCTTCAAAAGCCAATGTCTGGTGAATTCATTTGTCAATATCTTAACATCAAGTGCCTATTTTCCAGAAATCCTTTATGTATATGAAAATGTCTTCTGTGCAAATTAAAGGTGCTATTTCCCTCATTTCATCACAGCAGATTCATAGCATCATACAATGTACAGGGTTTTGTACCACTTAGAATTTTATCCTGGTGTTCACTACGATGTTTTTTCATTATTGTCAAATTGTACAGAACACAAATCTAATAGAATTAAGAGGTCAGTTGTCAGAATTAACAGGATTTCTGTTGTCATTGTTCAATCGCTCAGTTATGTCTGACTCTTTGCAACCCCATGGACTGCAGCACCCCCGGCTTTCCAGTCCTTCACCAGCTCCCAGGGTTTGCTCAAACTCATGTCCATCAGGTTGGTGATGCCATCTAACCATCTCATCCTCTGTCATCCTCTTCTCCTGCCTTCAATCTTTCCCAGCATCAGGGTCTTTTCCAAAGAGTCAGTTCTTCATATCAGGTGGCCAAAGTATTGGAGTTTCAGCTTCTACATCAGTCCTTCCAATGAATATTCAGGACTGATTTCCTGTAGCATTGACTGGTTTGATGTCCTTGCAGTCCAAGAGACTCTCAAGAGTCTTCTGCAACACCACAGCTCAAAAACATAAATTCTTTGGCACTCAGCTTTCTTTAAGGTCTAACTCTCACATCCATACATGACTACTGGAAAAACCATATAGCTTTGACTAGACAAAACTTTGTCAGCAAAGTAATGTCTCTGCTTTTTAATATGCTGTCTAGGTTGGTCACAGTTTTTCTTCCAAGGAGCAAGTGTCTTTTAATTTCATGGCTGCAATCACCATCTGCAGTGATTTTGGAGCCTAAGAAAATAAAGTCTGTCACTGTTTCCATTGTTTCCCCATCTATTTGCCATGAAGTGATGGTACTGGATTCCATAATCTTAGTTTTCTGAATGTTGACTTTTAAGCCAACTTTTTCACTCTCCTCTTTCATTTTCATCAAGGGGCTTTTTAGTTCCTCTTCACTTTCTGCCATAAGTGTGGTGTCATCTGCGTATCTGAGGTTATTGATGTTTCTCCCAATAATCTTGAATCTGGCTTATGCTTCATACAGCATTTCACGTTATGTACTCTGCATATAAATTAAATAAGCAGGGTGACAATATACAGCCTTGACATACTCTTTCCCCAACTTGGAACCAGTCCATTGTTCCAAGTCTGGTTCTAACTGTTGCTTCTTGACCTGCATACAGGTTTGTCAGAAGGCATATAAGGTGTTCTGGTATTCCCATCTCTGAAAAATTTTTCCAGTTTGTTGTGATCCATCCAGTCAAAGGCTTTAGTATAGTCAATAAAGCAGAAGTAGATGTTTTTCTAGAACTCTCTTGCTTTTTCTATAATCCAACAGATGTCAGCAATTTCATCTCTGGTTCCTCTGCCTTTTCTAAATCACGCTTGAACATCGTGATTTAGGTTCATTGAGATTCTCCATTTATGTATTATCAAAGCCTCACTTGGAGAATTTTGAGCATTACTTTACATGTCAGATGAGTGAAATTGTGTGGTAGTTTGAGCATTGCCTTGCTTTGGGATTGGAATGAAAACTGACCTTTTCCAGTCCTGCGGCCACTGCTGAGTTTTCCAAATTTGCTGGCATATTGAATGCAGCCCTTTAACAGCATCATCTTTAGGATCTGAAATAGCTCAACTGGAATTCCATCACCTCCACTAGCTTTGTCCCTAGTGATGCTTCCTAAGGCCCGCTTGACTTCGTATTCCAGGATGTATGGCTCTAGGTAAGTGACCACACCATCGTAGTTATCTGGGTCATTCAGTTCAGTTCAGTCGCTCAGTTGTGTCTGACTTTTTGCGACCACATGAACTGTAGCACGCCAGGCTTCCCTGTCCATCACCAACTCCCAGAGCTTACTCAAACTCATGTCCATCAAGTTGGTGATGCCACCCAACCATCACATCCTCTGGGTTATTCAGTTCAGTTCAGTTCAGTTGCTCAGTCTTGTCCAACTCTGCAACCCCATGAATCGCAGCATGCCAGGCTTCCCTGCCCATCACCAACTCCCGGAGTTCAGTCAAACTCACGTCCATCGAGTCAGTGAAGCCATCCAGCCATCTCATCCTCTGTCGTCCCTGTCTCCTCCTGCCCCCAATCCCTCCCAGCAGCAGGGTCTTTTCCAATGAGTCAACTCTTCACATGAGGTGGCCAAAGTACTGGAGTTTCAGCCACAGTACCAGTCCTTCCAATGAACACCCAGGACTGATCTCCTTTAGGATGGACTGGTTGAATCTCCTTGCAGTCCAAGGGACTCTCAAGAGTCTTCTCTAGCACCACAGTTCAAAAGCATCAATTCTTTGGCACTCAGCTTTCTTCACAGTCCAACTCTCACATCCATACATGACCACTGGAAAAACCATAGCCTTGACTAGATGGACCTTTGTTGGCCAACTAATATCTCTGCTTTTTAATATGCTATCTAGGTTGGTCATAACTTTCCTTCCAAGGAGTAAGCATCTTTTAATTTCATGGCTGCAATCACCATCTGCAGTGATTTTGGAGCCCCCCAAAAATAAAGTCTGACACTGTTTCCACTGTTTCCCCATCTATTTCCCATGAAGTGATGGGACCGGATGCCATGATCTTAGTTTTCTGAATGTTGAGCTTTAAGGCAACTTTTTCACTCTCCTCTTTCACTTTTATCAAGAGGCTCTTTAGTTCCTCTTCACTTTCTGCCATAAGGGTGGTGTCATCTGCATAACTGAGGTTATTGATATTTCTCCCAGCAATCTAGGTCATTAAGATCTTTTTAAGATCTTTTTTTGTATAGTTCTGTGTATTCTTGCCACCTCTTCTTAATATCTTCTGCATCTGTTAGGTCCATACCATTTCTGTGCTTTATTGAGCCCATCTTTGCATGAAACATTCCCTTAGTATCTCTAATTTTCTTGAAGAGATCTCTAGTCTTTCTCATTCCATTGTTTTCCTCTATTTCTTTGCATTGATCACTGAGGAAGGCTTTCTTATCCCTCCTTGCTATTCTTTGGAACTCTGCTATTTGTAAGGCCTCCTGAGGCAACCTTTTTGCATTTCTTTTTCTTGGGGATTGTCTTGATCTCCACTTCCTGCACAATATCACACAGTTCCTCTGTGTATTCTTGCCACCTCTTCTTAATATCTTCTGCTTCTGTTAGGTTCATACTGTTTTTTGTCCTTTATTGAGCCCATCTTTGCATGAAATGGTCCCTTGGTATCTAAAATTTTCTTGTAGAGAATTAAGAATTAAAATTAAGAAGACAGGTTTTAGAATTAACGGGCTTTCTAGAGAAAGGTAAATAAGGTGTTTACAGCCAAGTATCTCCATAGGAGATGGAAGCTTTACACATGAGAAAAAAGTGTTTAGAGTTTCAGATGTAAGTGAAAAGTAACAGATTCAAATGACATTTACTTCAAAAAATTGATTAGTTTCATAAAATATGCTTTCATTAAACTCACCAGATCAATTATTAATATCCTTAATATACAGCAATAAATCCTATTTAATTATGTCACTATAGGTATGTATAGTTCCTGTAGGAAAGATACATGGTGTCTTCCATTACATATAAAGTAATGCATTCCTTGGGCTGTAAACTGCTCTCAGAATATTTTTCAACTATCTAACACTGTTTGCACATTTATCTTAGATTCAGGTTGACTGGTACAAGCTACTGTTCTTTCTAAGGAATTCACCCCCACTCAGTATTGTTGAGGTTGTATTTCAGAGAAACTTGAAGGCACTTCTTCTCCATACCCTCCTTGCAACCATCCCATTTCTTAACACACAGCAATGTTTCACAATAGTCTACTGGTCATCATCTTCTGCAGGTGTCCTGCCAAACCAGGAAGCACGTTTCAAAGATGGCTTCAGTGATGCTCGCGTGATTCTTTCTTGCAATGCAATATTAGTTGACAATCATTTCTGCCAAACCAAATAAAACCACTCCCAGACATGTTTAATTAAGATTTCTGTCAATCAAAGCTATGCAGTCATTTAATGACTTAAATATGTTCACTATTAATAGACCTCCAGTTGTCTGGGAAATCACCGACCATGACCAAGCACTCAATAAGGCATTTGAAATCCATGATGTGTCTTTCTACTTCCTAATTTATTAAAAAAAGATTTTAACAGACTTTGATGATGAATTTGGATATGATTTCTCTTGTGACAAACCAGTCTTGTGACTGCTTTCGCTAACTAATAAGTTAGTTTTAAAATTTTTGTTGTCTTCTTAGACATAGAATATATAACAGACTATGAAAATTTCTCAAGGAATTTTGATGAGAGTCATAGTGTATAGAATCTTAGGCTTTTTTCCCCAGAAGAATGTAAACATGCTATACACTGAATTATATAGAGACTGAAGAATACACAGTGCTGTTCCTTCTAGATGTCTTCCTGTGAATGGGAGGTTGGGAGCTGCTTGTGAATATACAGAAGAAAACAAACTAAAACAACAACAAAACCCCTGTACATTTAAAACTTGGAAGCATCAACAGAGTGTGCTGAATTAATCAGGTCCCAAAGCCAAACATTGTTCTTGTAATTCATGTGATAACAAAGTTTAGCTTAGGGTATAATGCTAACCCTCACCATAATGAGCAAGAATTTCAGAAAAAGAAAAAAGTATAAAAATACAAACTAGTATTTCCCTGAACCATTGCTACCAGGAGGGATGTTAAATTCTGTAAAATGAAAAGAATCTTAATATGGTTGCATTTATTATTTACAAATTGTACTTCAAGCTGAGAGGGAACTCTTCTCATGAGAAAATGTGGACGATAACCTTCCTCTTTGCTGCAGGGAAGCAGGCAGTTCAAAGAGAGCTGAAAACAGAGCTCATGGAGGCAGAGACCTTGGAAACTAGCCATTCCCATGCTAACATCCCAACTTGGCAACCAGCATTCTCCAGGGCACTTTAAACATTGATAAAAAGTGAGTAATAAACATTTAATATTTGAGGCAAACTAAGCAATTGCATCAACAGAAATGTAGAATCTGAAAGTAGTTTTAAGAGTGCTGGATGCTAGGAGTTCTCTACATCACTTGTGGGGCACAAACCAGAATCAGAATGGAAGAGGCAGCAGGCCTGGAAAAGGTCATTCTCTTAATCACAATGACAAAGTGTTAGCACAGTTCCTGGTGAAGAGGTAAATGGAGAGGGATTCTTCTATCAGAATTATTTGATGTCCATTTGGTTCTCTTTCTAGGGTGTAGAGACATCTCTTTAAATATTTTTCTATAGTTCTTTGGGTCAGTAACTTAGAACTACCTGCCCAGATGGATCCTAATCTCCAGAAGCTTCACATTAAAAAAAAAAAAAAAAGCTAATATAAAAAATCACCATGAGATTAGGAGCTCTCACAGAGAGGAAACTGTGAGCTGGTTATAGGAAACACAGCCAGTAAAAACCGGACTTTAGACTTCTCATGGGGAGAACACAAGATTGCTGTTACTAAAATGAAGACACAAGGTCTTATCAGGCAGATGCAGTGCCAACTCAGAAGTCTAGATGTTTCTTAATCTGCGAAGCCCTTGAAGACATCGGGTTGGAGGGGTGGGGAGAGATTCTGCAATTCTGGCTCTGATAATTGGAAGACACATCAGGGAGGTCAAGGGGCCCTTACTGATTAAGCCAGAAACACAAATACAGCCAAGGTATCGTCACTCAGTCATGTCCTTGACTCTTTGCGACACCATGTACTGTAGCCTGTCAGGCTCCTCTGCCCATGGGGATTCTTCAGTGAAGAATACTGGAGCGGGTTGCCATGCCCACTCCATGCCATGCCAATATTCCAGGGGATCTTCCCAACCCAGGGATCAAACCCAGGTCTCCCACATTACAGGCAGATTTTTATTTTTTTTTTAACCATCTGAGCCACCATGGAAACCCAATATAGCCAAAGGGGTCATTTCATTCACAATCTCAAAAAAGAAAGCAAATTATGAGTGAAAGATCAAATGCTCTAGTCACCCAGGCTTTGACTTTATTTCAAAGTTTAGAAATATTGGAAAGGAAATGAACAAATGTCTAAAATATCGACTGCTTATAATTATGGAAATTCTAATATTGAGCAGAAGCTACAGCTTAACTTATACTTCCCTGACATGCTATATTCTTTATAGATGCAAAAGGAAAATTATTATAACTGAAAAGAAATTAAAATATGTGTCAACTACAAATTGGCACTTACCAAGGGCATTGCCAATGAGTGAACAACAAAAGCGTCTGCCATCTGCCTCTATGGAGATATGGATTTCCCTGGTGGCTCAGACGGTAAAGCGTCTGCTTCTGATGCGGGAGACCCAGGTTTGATCCCTGGGTCAGGAAGATCCCTTGGAGAAGGAAATGGCAACCCACTCTAGTACTCTTGCCTGGAGAATCCCATGGATGGAGGAGCATGTAGGCTACAGTCCATGGGGTCACAAAGAGCCGGACAGGACTAAGCAACTTCACTTTCTATGGAGATTGAACCCCTGCTGCTATAGCTGTTGCCCTTCAACACCCCCTGAGGGAGCTTAGCGTGGAGTGAGGCACTCTGTGCTCCAGGGAATCTGGTGGGACAGGTCTTCAGACAGTTGGATGTTTTTAGGAACAGATTTTATGATCTCAATCCTTGCATCTCCTCATACCTAGAGAAGCACTAAATCCCTTCATGGTGACATCAGATCCTCATGACCAACAAAAACCTTTCTGTAAAATGAGTGCTTTGTGGTACTGAACTCCTCCTTCACCAAAATCTTGTATATTGACCTTCTCCCACTGCCTCTTTGGAGCAGTCTTTCAGAGCTCTTTGAGATGCTGCCTCCCGGGCTGCAGTCCTCTTTTTGCCCCAAATGAAACTTAACTCACAAATCTCAAGTTGTGCATCTTTTTTCAGTCAACATATGTAAAGGCAAACCAGAACAGCATCCATAAGGTAGAAGCGGCCCTGAACTTGAAGTCAGGAGGCCTGGGCTTTGGTGTAATTATCTAAAAAGAGACTGTCTGATGGAAAGAAGAAAATGAATATAAACCAGCTCTAAGCAGGCTGCTGTGGGTATGCCATGCCATTTAATCATCTTAAAACCTCTGTGAGGTACGTAAATTACTGCCAGTTTGTAGCTGAAAAAAGTTCACACCCTATTGTCTATGTCAGAAGAAAATCAATGAAGGGATTTCTCAACGTGTATAATAAGTCATTTTTGGTGAGCAGCAAAGATTTTCATCTGGATCCTACTATATGACAGGCTCAATATTGTCATTTTCAGATAATTTCTGATAGCTTAATTCCCATCTTGATCAGATAGTCACGAAAAGATTCAAAGTCAAATGCATTTTGCTTTTTAGGTTGAAGCAAAAAATCTAAACTGGGAATCCTAGATTCCTCAGAGAGTGGCTTCAAACCCACTGTTTTAGTTGTTTGAGTCAGTGATTCTGTGTGTCAGCAAAAAAAAACAAAAAAACCCCAATAGAATGTTTTAAAATGAGAAAATATGTAAATATTCACCTAGGTTATACACAAAGAAAGCTACTATTAATATTGTGGATCATTTCTTTCCCAAGCAATTAATCGTTGTTCTCAAATGGTCCAAAAAAAAAAATCCGTTTCATAATTCTTTTCATCCTTCCTTGCATGCACATTTGTGAGTGCCAGTTACATTCAAGATATATTACTTTATGGAAAAGTTGATATAGGAACAGGAAGGAGACAAAATTGCATTAAAATTGTCCATGTTCTCCAGGAGTTTACAGGATAGTAAGTATACAAATTGGACAGGGCCATGGCACCCCACTCCAGTATTCTTGCCTGGAGAATCCCATGGATGGAGGAGCCTGGTAGGCTGCAGTCCATGGGGTCGCTAAGAGTCAGACACGACCCAGCGATTTCACTTTCACTTTTCACTTTCATGCATTGGAGAAGGAAATGGCAACTCACTCCAGTGTTCTTGCCTGGAGAATCCCAGGGTCGGGGGAGCCTGGTGGGCTGCCGTCTATGGGATGCACAGTGTCGGACACGACTGAAGCGACTTAGCAGCAGCAGCAGCAAGTATACAAATAACACAAGGCAGAGTATGATATGCATAAGAGGAGGAGGCGTTACAGAAATTCAAAGTAAAGAAAGAATAAAAAGCAATCAGGAACAGCTTCCTGGAAGGCTTACCATTTGAACTTGGTCTTGTAGAATAAGCAAGACATTGTTAGAAATGTGATGGGAGTCACCCCATAGGAGGGAAAAAAACATAAGGGACAAGCAGCTGGAAGGATGTAAGCCACATCCAGGGAAATCTGATGGGAACCTTGTGTGTCTTTAAAAAATACCCAGGAGGTGCTTGCTTTGGCTGCACATATTCCAAAATTGGAATGATACAGAGAAGATTAGCATGACTCCTGCACAAGGATGAAATGCAAATTTGTCAAGCATTCCATATTTTTAAAACTAGGAAATAAAACCACCATATGACCCAGCAGTCCCACTCCTAGGTATACACCCTGAGGAAACCAAATTGAAAATGACACATGCATCCCATTGTTCATTGCAGCACCATTTACAATAGCTAGAACATGGAAGCAACCTAAATGTCCATTGACAGATGAGTGGATAAAGAAGTTGTGGTACAAATACACAATGGAATATTACTCAGCCATAAAAAGGAATGCATTTGAGTCAGTTCTGATGAGGTGGATGAACCTAGAACCTATTATACAGAGTGAAGTGAGTCAGAAAGAGAAAGATAAATATCATATTCTAACGCATATGTATGGAATCTAGAAGAATGGTACTGAAGAACTTATTTACAAGGCAGCAGTGGAGAAACAGACATAGAGAATAGACTTATGGACGTGGGAGAGGGGAGGAGAGGGTGAGATGTATGGAAAGAGTAACATGGAAACTTACATTACCATATGTAACATAGATGGCCAACGGGAATTTGCTGTATGGCTCAGGAAACTCAAACTCTGTATGAACCTACAGGGGTGGGATGCGGGGGGAGATGTGAGGGAGGTTCAAAAGGGAGGGGATATATGTATACCTAAGGCTGATTCATGTTGAGGTTTGACAGAAAACAACAAAATTCTGTAAAGCAATTATCCTTCAATAAAAAAAATAAATCAAAAGAAAAAAGAAAGAAAGACCCAGAAGATAAAATTAGGTAAAACCAGAAACCTTGTCCCATCTTGAACACACATGTATGTTCACATACACGCACAGGCACCTGTTTATTAAAACAAGGCTGTGCTAAGACAAAACTTCAGCAAGTCATTTCTGAGTAAAATACAAATGCTGTGAAAGTGAATTATATAATCTCATATTAGTGTATCCTGGTGGAAGACAAAATCCAGTATGCAGCCGCACACTATTTCTTTTATTCTAGCTTTATTCTAACCAGCACTGCTTCCTGTGCGTCACTGCTGTCAGGATAACAGCACCATCTAGTGTGCTCTCATCTCAAGCCCAGGACTTCTTATCTGCTTCCAATGTTACTTGAAAATCACAAAGATACCAAAACAAACAAATAAACAAAACCTCCCATCTATTTTTTTACTTTAAAACTTGCAATTTAGTAGATGAAAATTTGTTGGGATTTAAAGCATTCTAAAGAATCCCTCCTAAAAGAAAACTGCCTCGTCTCTGGCAACCAAGATGAGGAAAATTTAAAAGGTGTTTATGGACATCTCTACCTTTGTGCACAATCACTAATCAGATGATGCAAGGTTATCAAAGATACTGTATCTGTTTCCATGCACCAGACGCTACAAGGACATTTGGTTTAGAAGCAATAACAATCCTGGTAGAATTTTAAAATGCACACATACACTGCCTTTCTATTTTAACATGGGAAATTTAAATCAGCAGAATAGAAAAGTGTAACTGTTTGCACATTACATTCTGTCAAGGATAAAACTATTATCATTTCTTAGTTTCAGAATTGGACTTACTATAGCAGGGACAATGTGGACTCCATCGTTTCTTTATCACTGACACCCTATAACTGCAAATAAAAACATACATCTGAAATGAAGATGTTTCATATACACACACACACACACACACACACACGTATTAGTAGAACAGGAAAATATGCTATAAACAGTAGTGGAATTCACAAGAATCTATGCTGAACAATCATGCTGCTAAGTCACTTTAGTCGTGTCCGACTCTGTGCGACCCCATAGACGGCAGCCCAGTAGGCTCCCTCATCCCTGGGATTCTCCAGGCAAGAACACTGGAGTGGTTGCCATTTCCTTCTCCAGGATTGCTGAACGATCATAGTAGGGCATAAATTTATCATCGCTAATCAACTTGAAGCATAAAAAAATAAAGTTAGTAATTTCATGATGAATATGTTTATCATATTTTCATTATTACCCTTTTGATGTCATTAAAGGAAACTCATGGTGAAAATGTTAACATTTAGGATATGTATCCTATATAAGTAGTTGGCATAAAAGACTTCTCATCTATTTTTAATTCTTCTTGACTGTGAACACATTGGAAAAATGTTCTACTTTTGAAAGAAGGAGAAAGATTTGAAAATATTTCCTTGAACACAAAGTGTATAAATGATACATATTTCAGAAACTGGGAATCACAACTCAATAGTTAAAAAGCAATATAGAGCAGTAGGACCAATAGTTAACAGTTTGATAAATATCTATAATATTTTATAATTTAAATTTTCTTATATAGTTATCTATGTAATATTTATAGACATATCTAAATCTTATATATCTATATACTACAACACATATTTTATAGGTATAGATATATCTATAATATTTTTAATCATTGGTCTAATTACTTTGAAATTTTCAGCTATTGAATTGAGATTTTCATTTTATTTATATACAACGCTATATTTTATACCCAATTTTATATACAAGCTTATATTTATATAAGCCTTTCACTTGCCTTTTTATGAAATATACTACTTAAGTTCCTACATGTATGCATGGTTATACAATATTTATTTATTTATGCAATCCCAGTGGCCTTTAATTTTCTGATGTCTAGGGTGTCAGTGTTATCTGCAGTCAAGCGAAGGTGTCTAGGTTAGGACTGGATGAATATACACAGCACACTGGTCCACAGGGGCCTGGGACCCCACAAATGCCTCATTCCCAGTCCACGTGATCTGTCTTGAAAATCTACTGGGTTCCAGTGGGTACACCATTTTAGTTTCTCCAAAAGACCTTAAAAGTATAGTCCCTGTTGGTAAGATTTCACAAGGTTTAGTGTGGAGTTCGTTCATAAGAGCACTGGCTTCAGACTGATCTTCAGAAAAGTTGTTTGTTGTAGGCAATTATTCTTATTTTTAAAATGAAGGAGGAGGGAAAGTGGGAGGAGAGTGAGAGACGGTAAATCAGAATGGGGAAATCAGTGATTTATCTTACTGAGCTCTGAGTTCTCATTTGATGAGTGAAGGACCTTAATCAGGTCATGATTTATTGCTTCACTTCTGTTATTTTATTAATATGTCCAGAGCTATATATCAATTCCTAATCTGTTAGAATATAGGATGGATTTTACTACCTGGTAAGTAATTTGACCTATATGGAGAATTATTTACATAGGATACAGTTACAATAATTAATACAATATTTAGAAGTATTTTTTCCAAATGTGTTAAATAAATTTTATTATAAAAAATACCCCATCACTAAGTATCTTCCACAAGTTAGTTACCTTATCCTTTATTTTAAAGGATATTTTAAAAAATATTCTATTAATATCTGTCAGCAAGTATGAAAAGCAGCAAATCAATCAAATTAGACTGAAGGAAAATAGCCCCAAAGAGCTTTATAATCAAAACTGAAAGGGATCCCATTTTTTATCCCAGATAAATTATATGCAGGGACTTGAGCTCCAAGAATGCATTCCTAAGAAAAAACAAAAGAGTTCTGATATAGACATTTAGTACAAAATCACACTTAAAATTACCAGTGATCTTGATATCCAGAGTTGAAGAGAATGTATATCTTTTAAGGAAGTTGGCCTTCTTATTTATGTGACACTAAATGGCTCAGATTCAAAATTGCCGGCAGCTCCTCATTCCAAGGAGCATTTGGCAACTCACAAGTCTGACAGTTTCCAAGTGCACTGTGTTATAATGGATCTTTTCAGCCCAATTCGAAGCAAATTTTCCCACATAAACTTAAATTTCTGCTCTTCACCCTGATCTCATTTTCAGAGAGCAACTGTCTGAGCTGAAATTAATATATCCACTTTCTAAAAGACATTCACTGTGTTATATACGTGAAAGTTGCTGAGAAGAGATCATAAACATTCTTACCACCAAAAAAAAAAAAGTAATTATATGAGGGGATTAATGTTTTAACTAATGCTGTGGTAACAATGTAGTAACAGATATGTGCATCTTATCATCATATTATATATCTGAAACTTACACAATGTTATATCTCAATAATATCTCACTAAAGCTGTGTGTTCGGGGAGACATTCACACATGATAAAATGTAATCTTCCACAGAAATCAATCATGGGAGGGTGCATGCTCAGTCGCTCAGGCATGTCCAACTTTGATTGACTATATGGACTGTAGTGGCCAGGCTCCTCCGTCCATGTGATTGTCCAGGCAAGAATGCTAGAGTGGGTTGCCGTGCCTTCCTCCAGGGGATCTTCCTGACTGAGGGATCAAACCTACAGCTTCTGTGTCTCCTGCATTGCTAATGTTTACCATACCTCTCTGACAGATTTATTTTTATCCATATTTCACTTGGTACAATTTTGAACCAATTACCTAATAGAACTTGGATTAAAGGAGAATGTGGATCAAAGAGGTTAGATTGAGGTGTTGGAAACACCAAATGATGTAAGTTACTGCACAGCACTTGATAAGAACAAAGATTTATTATTTATTAAAATAAAGATCTCTCCTTTAGGAAACTATGACCTTAACTTTAAAGATCAGTTTTCATTCCAATCCCAAAGAAAGGCAATGCCAAAGAATGTTCCAACTACCACACAATTGCACTCATCTCACACGCCAGCAAAGTACTGCTCAAAATTCTCCAAGCCAGGTTTCAACAGTACATGAACCATGAACTTCCAGATGTTCAAGCTGGATTTAGGAAAGGCAGAGGAACCAGAGATCAAATTGCCAACATCCGCTGGATCATGGAAAAAGCAAGAGAGTTCCAGAAAGAAATCTTTTTCTGCTTTCTTGACTACGTCAAAGCCTTTGACTGTGTGTATCACAACAAACTGTGGAAAATTCTTAGAGAGATGGGAATACAAGACGACCTTACCTGCCTCTTGAGAAACCTGTATGCAGGTCAGGAAGCAACAGTTAGAACTGGACATGGAAAAACAGACTGGTTCAAAATTGAGAAAGGAGTATATCAAGGCTGTATATTGTCACCCTGCTTATTTAACTTATATGTAGAACACATCATGGGAAATGCTGGGCTGGAATGAAGCACAAGCTGGAATCAAGATTATCAGGAGAAATATCAATAACCTCAGATACACAGATGACACCACCCTTATGGCAGAAAGTGAAGAATAACTAAAGACCCTCTTGATGAAAGTGAAAGAGGAGAGTGAAAAAGTTGGCTTAAAACTCAACATTCAGAAAACTAAGATCATGGCATCTGGTCCCATCACTTCATGGCAAATGGATGGGGAAACAACGGAAATAGTGGGAGACTTTATTTTCTTGAGCTCCAAAATCACTGCAGATGGTGACTGCAGCCATGAAATTAAAAGACGCTTGCTCCTTGAAAGAAAAACTATGACCAACCTAGACAGCATACTTAAAAGCAGAGACATTACTTTGCTGACAAAGGTCCATCTAGTCAAAGCTGTGGTTTTACCAGTAGTCATGTATGAATGTGAGAGTTGGACCATAAAGAAAGCTGAGTGCTGAAGAATTGATGCTTTTAAACTGTGCTGTTGAAGAAGACTCTTGTGAGTCCCTTCAACTGCAAGGAGATCCAATCAGTCCATCCTAAAGGAAATCAGTCCTGAATATTTATCAGAAGGACTGATGCTGAAGCTGAAACATCAGCTTTGTTTTGGACACCTAAAAGCAAAGAACTCATTGGAAAAGACCCTGATACTGTGAAAGATTGAAGGAGGGAGAAGAAGGGGACGACAGAGTATGAGATGGTTGGATGGCATCACTGACTCAATAGACATGAGTTGAGCAAGCTCTGAGAGTTGGTCATGGACAGGGAGGCCTGGCATGCTGCAGTCAGACATGACTGAGCAACTGAACTGAACTGAATTGATGTCTTTAACTTAGAGATGAATAGGATATGTTCAAATATCCAGGTCATTCGACATTTCAAGGTAACTGGCTTTCTGGAAATAAACATGAATTTTTAAATAATGTACTGAGCAGTAACTTTCAGTGAGCAACATGCTAGGATTAGAGATATACCAAAGTGAGTAAAGCAAAACTCCTCTCAAATTTTTTGCATCTCAAGCATTTCAATATATAACACATTTTATAAATTCAACACAAATCTGTAACACATCATTTTAGTGTTTAACAATGTTTAAATATTTTTTATATTTTAAACACTTTACTGAGTTATAAATTAAATACAAGAAAGTTCACATGTTATAAGGTGTTTGGGTTGATGACTTTTAACAGGTAACCATATAATTACTACCCCATTCAAGATACAAAACAGTTTCACCAACAACAGAGTTTCCCTCATGCCCCCTTGCAATCAATTCACTTCATTTCCTGTCCCAGGCCACCACTATCTGGATTTGCCTCTGTAGTTTTGTCTATTCTAGAATATTATAGAATGGAATCACATAATCTGTACCATTTTTTCTGCCTTTTTTGTTTATAACAATATTTGGGGGAAGCCAGAATGAATATATTTCAAAAAAAAATCAAAAACATCTAGTCTCTACAATGTATTAATCAAAAGTCCAGTATTTCATTTAAATAATCAAAAGACATTCAAAGAAACAAAAAAATTTAATCCATAGTGAAGAAAAAAGGTAATTGACAGAAACCAAATCTGAGATGGGAGAAGGCAATGGCACCCCACTCTAGTACTCTTGCCTGGAAAATCCCATGGACGGAGGGGCCTGGTGGGCTTCAGTCCATGGGGTCGCTAGGAGTCGGACACGACTGAGCGACTTCACTTTATTTTTTCACTTTCATGCATTGGAGAAGGAAATGGCAATCTACTCCAGTGTTCTTGCCTGGAGAATCCAAGGGATGGGGGAGCCTGGTGGGCTGCCATCTATGGGGTCACACAGAGTCGGACATGACTGAAGCGACTTAGCAGCAGTCGCAGCAAATCTGAGATAGAAGAGAAAGAACTTGAAGCAATAATATATATTTATCTTAAAAAGACAAATTTAATCTTAATGAGTGAAATGGTAGAGAATTTCAGCAGAAAGAAAACGGAAATTGTAAAAAAAAGAAATGCTAGGATGGAAAAGAACAAAAGTAGAAATTTAAAAATTTACTCATAGGCTTTAAAAAGTCAGTAAATTTTATTTCAGCAACAGAAAGATAAAATGCTGAAGAAAAATAAACAAACCCTCAGGTATGTATGGGAAAAAATCCACACTAGTCTAATTTATGTCTAACTGGAGTCCTAAAAAGAGAAGAGAATGAGACTGGGAAAGAAAATTATATTTGAAAAATAATGCACAAGAATTTTCAAATTTGAGAAAAACACTGACTTACAAACAAAAAAGGCTCAGTGAATTACAAATAGTAAGGACTGCTGCTGAACCTGAAACTCCAATACTTTGACCACCTGATGTGACTCATAAAAAAGACCCTGCTGCTGGGAAAGATTGAGGACAAAAAGAGAAAGAGGTGAGAGAGAACGAAATGATTGGATGACGTCACCAACTCAATGGACATGAGTTTGAGCAGACTCCAGGAGACAGTGAAGGAAAGGGAAGCCTAGAATGCTGTAATCCATGGGGGTCACAAGTAGACGGACATGACTTAGTGACTGAACCACAAAAAAATGTCAGAGAACTCTACCTACGCACATCTCCCTATGCACCTATGCACACAGTCACGTTGTTGAAAGTAAGGAAAAAGAAAATCTTGAAGGAAGCCACAGAAAAAGAGAAATTGTGTACGAGAGAAAAGGGATAATGAACAAATTCGGCCAGTTCAGAGCCTTTTTCAAAAATTATCTTTCATTCTCCCACTCTAAAGTATTCCCTTTTATTTCTATATTCCCAGTGTTTTATCTGGTGTCTTAGTGTCCCTGTTAACTCCTACATTGTATCATGGTACTTTAAGTAAATTCTTATCTGCCTATAAATTTCAGGAAAGAACAATTTTTATTTGTTCCTCTTCATAACCCTTGTAGCACTTTTTAATGTTGAGTATTCAATAACTCTGGAAGAAATTAGTATCTCTAATAAGAACACAAAGTAAGGGAAAATGACTTTTAAAAACTGTTAAAGTATCATATTCTTAGTTCAGTTCCGTTCAGTTCAGTCATTCAGTCGTGTCCGACTCTGCAACTCCATGAATCGCAGCACGCCAGGCCTCCCTGTCCATCACCAACTCCCGGAGTTCACTCAGACTCACATCCATCGAGTCAGTGATGCCATCCAGCCATCTCATCCTCTGTCGTCCCTGTCTCCTCCTGCCCCCAATCCCTCCCAGCATCAGAGTCTTTTCCAATGAGTCAACTCTTCGCATGAGGTGGCCAAAGTACTGGAGTTTCAGCTTTAGCATCAGTCCTTCCAATGAACACCCGGGACTGATCTTCTTTAGGATGGACTCGTTGGATCTCCTTGCAGTCCAAGGGACTCTCAAGAGTCTTCTCCAGCACCACAGTTCAAAAGCATCAATTCTTCAGCACTCAGCTTTCTTCTCAGTCCAACTCTCACATCCATACATGACCACTGGAAAAACCATAGTCTTGACTAGAAGGACAGTGATGAAAATGTGTTATTAAGAACTTCATGGGAAACTTTAATTTTTCTGTTTTTGTTGTTTTACTTTTATCTCTTCTGTTTTCCCTACCTGAAAGTAGTTTCATTTCATCCTTATTTTAAAGAATGGGCTTCCCTGATAGCTCAGCTGGTAAAGAATCTACCTGCAATGTGAGAGACCAGGGTTCAATCCCTGGGTTGGGAATATCCCCTGGAGAAGGGAAAGGCTACCCACTCCAGTATTTTGGCCTGGAGAACACAGTCCATGGTGTCGCAAAGAGTCAGACACGACTTTCACTTTCACCCATCCGTATGAAATTTTCACCCACAGTCTTATTTAGTTTTTACTACTTTAAATGTGCCATTCTATTGTCTTGTTGCTCACATTGTTTCTGATGCATAATCAGCAATCTTTGTTATGAAATTCTAGCCAAAGGAAATTTCAGCCTACTAATACCAAAATAAAATTCACATTAAAATTCAAACGGAAAAGCTACAAACAAAATATATTTACTCGTTTGTAAGCTTAATAACTATCCTGACATATGAAAAAAATTAGATGAATTATCATTTCTCTTCCAGGGATCAGACTCAAGATTTGATGACTGTATGAATGCAAAGTGGCTTTCCTTCAAAGGAAAGGCACAGTGATTAAAATGGGAAAGCTGGCCTCCAGTCTGGTCTCTGCTTTTAAAAAGTGTATCTTAGTCTGTGTAAATAAAGGAGTTGGACTGGATATTTTCTGAGGTTCCTTGCAGCTCTAAAATTCTGAACCCTAGAAAAGTACTTGTTAATGTCTTGGCAAAAGTTTCTAAGTAATTTTCCTAATTACTGAAAAGTGATATGGGTTAGGAAGAATCTCTCACCATCCTAACACTATTGATATTCTTTTTTTTAAATCCATTTGTTGGTATTTAACAAATTTTTATTGAGCACTGATTCTGTGTAAAGCACTACACTGGACACTTGAAATGTACGTTGACCAAGACACATAAGAAGTTCGATAGTCCCTATCAAAATACATGGGAATCACTGAAATGGCTATGGCAAACTTTATATCATAAGCCTCTCCTCAGAAGGACAGGACAACTGGGAATATAGAGAACAGAATCTCAAGGCTTATGGACCTGTTAGTACCTTTCAGGCTTCTTAGAAAGATGCTTCTACAATGGATCAGTTCTATACAGTTTTGCTCTTCCTGAAAACTTAAGGGAATCAACCACAGACTTCAAATACATGCTGGAAACATACATGTTTCCAAGAATGTTTACTTATTGTCTTGGTAGAAAGGAAAAGAAATTAGCAAGGAAGAATTCTAATGACTGAGTTTCTGAATTTTTTAACTTACTGACATGCAAGTTTAAAATAATACAATTTTTCATAATTAATTGCCTCTTTACCACCCACATTATTCCACTTTAACTCATACCCTCCACTGACAAACAGAACAATAGTGAGCTATTTATATGCCAGAGAAGCAATGTTTAAAAATTTTAAACACAACCAATTCTATATGAAGAAAGGCATTAGTAAACTTATAGGCAATAGAAGAAATAGAAAGAAACAGGTAGATCATCTCTTGACAATAAAATATAACTAACACTTAAAATTGAGAATATTCTGTTTTGACAAGGATGCAGTAAAAGGGACTCCCTTAATAAATGTTATGAAAATACAATTTGATATAAGACTTCGGAAGACAATTTCTTAACCTAGCTTTGTAATATGTCCTGAAGTCAGAAGCATGAGGGCTGCTGCTTTGTTCTTTCTCAAGATTGCTTTGTCTATTCAGGTTCCTTTGTGGTTCATATGCATTTTAAGATTATATTTTCTATTTCTATAAAAAGCACCACTGGAATTTTGATAAGAACTGCACTGAATCTATAGATGGCTTTAGATAGTAGAAACATTTTAACAATATTAAGTCTTCCAAACCATGAACATGGGATGCCTTTCTGTTTATTTGTAGCTTCTTTAATTTCTTTCCTTAGTATGTTATAGTTCCTAGAGTATAAAGTGTTTTGCCTCCTTGGTTAAGTTTATTTCTAAGTGTTAAATATTACTTGTTCAGTCATGTCCGACTGTTTGTGA
>NW_011495067.1:867468-867941 GCF_000754665.1 Bison bison bison | reverse complement strand
TAAATATTAGTTGCTCAGTCATGTCCGACTTCTTGTGACCCCATGGTCCATAGCCTGCCAGGCTCCTCTGTCCATGGGATTTTCCAGGCAAGAACACTGGAGTGGGTTGCCATTTCTTTCTCTAGGGAATCCTCCTGACCCAGGAATCAAACCTGGGTCTCCCAATTGCAGGCAGACTCTTTACTGTCTGAGCCATCAGAGAAGCCCTATTCCTAAGTATTTTATTTCTTTTGATATTACTGTAAATGGGATTATTTTTATTAATTTCCTTTTCAGGTTGTTTACTATTAGTGTATAGAAATGCAACTGATTTTTGTATATTGATTTTATATCTTGCATGTTATGAATTCATTATTAACTTTTGGTGGAATCTTAGGACTTAATAAGATTAAGTAATCTGCAAACTGATAATTTTACTTCTTCCTTCCCTATTTGAATGCCTTTCTTTTTTTTTTTTTTTTTGGTTTTGCTTA
>NW_011495067.1:859212-867334 GCF_000754665.1 Bison bison bison | reverse complement strand
AGCTCAACATTCAGAAAATGAAGATCATGGCATCTGGTCCCATCACTTCATGGGAAATAGATGGGGAAACAGTAGAAACAGTGTCAGACTTTATTTTTCGGGGCTCCAAAATCACTGCAGATGGTGATTACAGCCATGAAATTAAAAGACGCTTACTCCTTGGAAGAAAAGTTATGACCAACCTAGATAGCATATACAGAAGCAGAGACATTACTTTGCCAACAAAGGTTCATCTAGTCAAGGCTATGGTTTTTCCAGTGGTCATGTATGGATGCGAGAGTTGGACTGTGAAGAAAGCTGAGTGCCGAAGAATTGATGCTTTTGAACTGTGGTTTGGAGAAGACTCTTGAGAGTCCCCATGGACTGCAAGGATATCCAACCAGTCCATTCTAAAGGAGATCAGCCCTGGGTGTTCTTTGGAAGGAATGATGCTGAAGCTGAAACTCCAATACTTTGGCCACCTCATGCGAAGAGTTGACTCATTGGAAAAGACTCTGATGCTGGGAGGGATTGGGGGCAGGAGGAAAAGGGGACGACAGAGGATGAGATGGCTGGATGGCATCACCAACTCAATGGACATGAGTCTGAGTGAACTCCAGGAGATGGTGATGGACAGGGAGGCCTGGCGTGCTGTGATTCATGGGGTCACAAAGAGTCGGACACGACTGAGTGACTAAACTGAACTGAACTGAATGCTCTGGCTAGAATTTCTGGTATGATGAAAAGAAGTTGTGAGGAGGAGCATCCTTAGTTCATTCCTGACACTATAGGGAAAGTTTTCAGTTTTTCAATATTACTTGTGTTAGCTGTGGGCATTCCCAATTGTCTTTATTATGTTGAGGAAATTTCACTCTGTTCCTAGTTAGTTAAGTGTTTTTTAATCACAAAGGGTGTTGAATTTTATAAATGCTCCTTCTGCATCTGTTAAGATGATCATGTGATTTTATCCTCTGTGGTAACATGTCACGTTGACTGATTTTTGCACGTTGAACCATCCTTGTGTCCCAGGGACAAATCCCACTTGGTCATGGTATCTGATCCTTTTGTGTGCTGTGAGTTTGATTTGATTCACTGGTATGTTGGTGAAGATTTTTTCTATCTATATCTATCGGGGGGACTGGCCTATAGTTTTATTGTGATGGCTTTTTCTGTCTTTGGTATCATGGAAATTCTCATAAATATGTTTGGAAATGTTCCTCACTCTTCAGTTTTTGGGAAGAATTTAAGAAGAATTAGCATGAATTCTTTAAATGGTGGAATTCACCAGTGATGCCACCTGGTCCTGAGCTTTTCTTTGTTGGGAATTTTTTGATTCCTGATTCAATCTCCTTACTAATTTTAGTTCTTTTCAAATATTCTCTTCCTTCATCATTCAATCTTGGTAACATATTTTTTCCAGGAATTTATTCATTTCTTTTGGATTATTCATTTTGTTGGCATATAGTTGTTCATAGTAGTATCATAATCCTCTGTATTTGTGTGGTTAGAGTTGTTATGTCTCCTTTTCTGATTTTATTTAAGTCCTTTGTTTATTTTCTTGGTTGGTCAATTTTGTTTATCTTTTAGAAGTTTTGACAACCTTAAAGTTTTGTCAATTTTATCTTCTTTTAAAAAATCAACTTTTAGTTTCACTGATTTTTTTCCTTTTTTCTATCCTACATTTCATTCATTTCTTCTCTAATCTTTATTATTTTCTTCCCTCAGCTAAGCTTGGGTTTAGTTTGCCCTTCATCTTTTAGTTCCTTGATGTGTATCTCTAGGTCACTTATTTAAGATAATTTTTCTTTTCATAATGTAGGTGTTTGGTGGTATAAACTTTCCTTTCAGTACTGCTTCCGTTGCATCCCACTTTTGGTATGTTGTGTTTTCATTTGTCTCAAGATATATTCTAGTTTTCCTTTTCAATTCTTCTTTGAGCCATTGGTTGTTCAAGAGTGTTGTATAATTTACACGTATTTGTGACTTTTCAAGTTTTCCTTTTCTATTAACTTCTAGATTCATCCCACTGTGGTTAGAGAAGATACTTGATATGGTTGCAACTTTAAATTTGTTAAGACTTTTTTTTTTATCTAAACATCCTTAAGAAAGGTCTAAGTGCACTTGAGGAAAAAATATGCATTTTGCTGCTCTGGGTTGAAATGTTCTATATATGGTTTAAATGATATAATTCAAAGTTCTTTTTCCCCCGTCATCCAGGCAGATTTCCTCCCAACAACAAGCAAAGCTGCCTACCAGGTTAGTAGCCTGAATATAAGCCCAACCCAAGAAGTCCTTTAAGAATCTCTAATTATCCTGGCCTGCATCATATGCCTTTCCCTGAGTCAATCACAGTTTCCAGGAAAGGGGCGGTGTTCTGAAGACCACGCCCACACATCTAATTGCACGGCTGACACTGATTTCAATAAGATACTGCAATGTATTTCCCATAGGAACTGAGTTTCTGTTTCTATGAAATGGGAAGAACTATAGGCTTCAAAGACAGTTGATTTTCTGTCTATCCTAACCATGAAGAAAAATTTTATGATACAAACCGTTCAGAGCATCATTATTTATAAAGACTAAAACCATAAAACACACTAAAATACTTATTAATAAGAGAATGGTTAGTAAATGATGATATATTCATATGGCTATTAAATTTTATATACAAATAGTTTTATTAATGTGGGAAATGTGTTAAATGACAGAATAAGGACATAACTCTACAAGACTCTATCTAGCAGATCACAGCTACATAAAATGCAAAACACATAAGAAAATACCTAAAATGTCACAATACAAAGAGTAGCTACATTTGGATGGTAAAATAAATGTCTTCTCTTTTTTGTATTTTCTTGTTTTCTATAGCAAATACGGATTTTATATTTAGGAAGTAATCAATATTTTACTTAAAAGAGAGACAAAAAAATTTATATTTACCAGCATTTATGTTGGAAGGTAGGTCTTACAATTAGGACAGTAGAATCACAAGAGGAATTATGTGGGGTAATAACTGTTTAAAAGCAGAAGCTTAAATAAATTGTGTTTCAGCCAAGTGAATGGAGTTTTCATTTATTTTGAAAATAAGAAGACTGTATTAGCAGGCATCTGGTGACTTGGAATGGTTCCACTACAGGACACCGAGGTAGGAGCCTTCCTTAATTTTCTCTAAAAGTGGTTCAGGGCATATTGGCACTTTGTTTAAGAAACTGAGGTGTATTCACTGTGAAACAGCCTATAGTCAAGGTTTTAATAGAGACAGAAAAGAATGCTTTTGTTCATTAACTCCACAGGGCTCATATTTGGCCTGGAACTTCAAAAAAAACTAAGAAATATATGAGACTGTGAAATAAAACTGCATGAACACTGAAAGGGTATCTGTCGATTATGTGGTACAAAATAAAGCAGCATTTCTTGTAACTGTACCCGTTTCTAAGTAAAGTGAGAACTTATGGTTCTCAGGGTGTGAGAGACTAGATAGTAATTCCAGGAAACACCTTCCATCTGGATTCTTGTCGCTACTATTCTATTTTAATTTTAAAAATTCTCTATTAATCTGTTTACTTATTATAGCTAGCAATTATATCTCGGATTTAATTTTTAACACCTTACTTATGCCACTGTGAACATGCTGCCTCCCACTTCCCCTCTGCGCTTCGTGGTCAGGCTAGCACGGCACAGGGCCGGGGACGGGCCACGTGTGTCCCTCCAGGACCACCAAAAGAATGGGAGGCAAGCAGTGATCAAAACACAAACAAACCAATCTGGCGAAGGAGCCGAATTCACAGGTATGAAATCCTAACTAAGAATGTTTACTAGACTTAGAAATTCATTCACATTAGTGTTTTCCAATGGTCTGCCACGTTGAGCTCGCTGTTGGGACCCTGTCCAAAGAACTGGATAGGGTCCCTGCTCTGGAGGAGCTTACAACGCTGTTGCAGAAACGAACACACAGACCACTGTGATGAGGTTAAAAATGGGGAGGACCGTAAGAGGGAAATCTGCTAACAGAGCAGAAAGGAAAGGAATGTGAGGTCATATCTGAAGGGTGAACAGGACAGAGAATTTCAGGCCAGGGCTGCAGGATCTTTTTTTTTTTTTTTTTGGTAAAAAAGCCACAGGCTTATGAAAATGCACTCAGAAACTGGAGTCCAGTGTGGCTGCAGCCCGATGTGTGTGATGAGGAAAGCAAGTTGTAAGCAGATTACTGAGCCTGGATGCCATGCTAGGGCCTGAATGTTATCCTGCAGACCACAAGGAGCCACTGGAGCATTAAAGCAGTGGAGTGTGGTATGAATAGGTCTGGGCTTTAGTAAAAGCTTGTGACAGTATGAATGATGGATTTAAAGGGTGAGAAGCTATAAACAAGGAGGCTAGTCAGATGCAATAATCCCCATGAGAAAAGAAAAGGAAATAAACAAAGGCAGTGACAGCAGAAGTATAAAAAGGGAAGGCAATCAAAAGATAGTCCAGAGTCAGAACCCACATGTCACCCGCAGTAAAATATACACGGCCCAATTTCTCGGCGTCCATCACTGTATTAAGGGCACCACACACTTTTGTCTCTTTAAATCTTCATAACAGTCCCATGAGGCATGTTCTGTTCCTCATACGTGCTTTACAGATTCAGGAAATGAGGATTAGAGAAGTGAAGTAGCTTGCTCGAGATCACAGAGCTGTGAAACGGGAGAGGTGGGACTGAACTCAGCACGACAAATGCCTGTGATAAATACCCTCCAGCCTGCCTAGATGAGCAAGACAAATGAGGAAAATGTGGAAATGAAAGATGACCATCTTGTTTATGACCTGCATTACTTGAAAAATGTGAATTCCATTGACTGAAGAAAGAATGGGCTTCCCAGGTAGCACTAGTGGTAAAGAACCTGCCTGCCAATGCAGGTAGACTTAAAGGACACAGGTTCAATCCCTGGGTTGGGAAGATCCCCTGGAGGAGGGCATGGCACCCCACTCCAGTATTCTTGCCTGGAAAATCCCATGGACAGAGGAGCCTGGCAGGCTGCAGCCCATAGGGTCACACAGAGTCAGGCACAGAAGTTGTTGCTTCTTGACTAGAAATATCCTTGCCATGTGATACACAGAAGAAACCACAACAGATGTCAGTGGCTGCAGCAGTCTTAGTGCTGAAGGGCAGCTGAGGCAAGAATTAGGTTATAGAGAGAATTGGAGCTTTCCTATAAATGTGTAGACCCTGATACAGTTGCTTTTAAACTACAAGACAGCCGAATCTCCGATGTGCTGGGGAAGTCTTTCTAAGGTTCTATCTTTAAATTGTTGTCACCAAGCTTTGATAAGCAGCAAGGGACCAATGATCAAGTGCCTCAGATTATTTTCTCTGTTCACAGTCAAAAAAAGGAGTGTGGATTTATGAGGCTTGTCCACAGGTTAAAATGGAAACTACTCAAAGAAATACAGGATAGTTTTCGAAGTGATATACAGGTTATTGTAGGGGAGCTTTCACTGGCTTCCTAATATTATGAGGGAATCTGCCTGAGAAGCTTAAGGAATTCCTAAGCAGAGGAAGGACAGTGTCTTGAGAAGCACATGACAGAGACTTTGGTTGGCATCAGAGCCCAAGGGGCACAGGTGTCAGAAACACCCACAGTAGTTTCATTTTAGAAAAACCTTGAAATAAATACAGGCACAACATGAGAAAACATCTCTAAAAAGGAAACTTCTTGGGCTTAGGCAATTCCGGAACAAGAGGCAGAGGCTAAGCTACTACGGCACAGGATTAAATATGTCTTTCTGCAAGATACGTGGTAGCCATATGACCAGACAGAGCTAACTGTCTATATAGACCAAAGTGTCGAGAACACAGAACTAGAGGAGGAAATGGCAATTAAGAAACTCTGCATGGGCAGAGTTCGCATCCAGAAATGGTAGGTGCATTGTACTAAACCCTTTCACTGGAGAAAAAGTGGAAGTGAAGTCATGTCTGACTCCTTGTGACCCCATGGACTGTAGCCTACCATGCTCCTGCATCCATGGGATTTTCCAGGCAAGGGTACTGGAGTGGGTAGCCATTTCCTTCCCCAGAGGATCTTCCTGACCCAGGAATTGAACCTGGGTCTCCTGCATTGTAGGCAGACACTTGACCATCTGAGCCACCAGGGAAGTCCTTTTTATTGGAGATTGCTGCTGCTGCTGCTGCTAAGTCACTTCCATCGTGTCCGACTCTGTGCAACCCCATAGATGGCAGCCCACCAGGCTCCCTCGTCCCTGGGATTCTCCAGGCAAGAACACTGGAGTGGGTTGCTGTTTCCTTCTCCAATGAGTGAAAGTGAAAAGTGAAAATGAAGTCGCTCAGTCATGTCTGACTCTTAGTGACCCCATGGACTGCAGCCTACCAGACTCCTCCGTCCATGGGATTTTCCAGGCAAGAGTACTGGAGTGGGGTGCCATCACCTTCTCCGTGTTGGAGACTGACCCCTATTAAATATAAACTGACAAGTCAGATATCAACTGACCAGTGGTATCTTGGAAAAGATAAAAATTAAGATTTTTCCCATGATCTTTTTTTGGGAAGAGCCAGTCCCCAACGTTCCCCGCATTCTAGTATTTGAACTTTAGTGTAATACCCTCTGCTGAGGGTATTACTGGACCTAGTGACTCATTTCTAAGAAACAGAATAAGATGGAAGACACTGTGCATGACTCAAAAGTTAGACATAAATGAAAGTGCTGTGTCACTGCCTTGCTTTCCCTTTCTCAATCACGGGCTCCAAGGGAAGTCAACCGCATGTGCTGAGGGCAGCAGGCAGCCCATGACAAGGCTCAACTTATAAGAAAAGGGGTTTGGCCAACAGCCAGTGAAAGATGAGTTTGCAAATTAGTCTTCAGTAATTGGAAATGATGACCACAGCTCTGCTGACAATCAGACTCACCCTTACAAGAGAATCTGAACCAGGACTAACAAGAAAATTTCCCGATTCCCAAACTATGGGATCTGTGAGATAATATACGCTTGTTGTTTTACGTTGCTACGTTTTGGGGGTAATTAGTCACACAGCAATAGATAAATTAGTACTCTGCCTTTCATTTCTGAGAAGGAAATGGCAACCCACTCCACTACTCTTGCCTGGAAACTCCCATGGACAGAGGAGCCTGGTGGGCTGCAGTCCACGGGGTCGCTAAGGGTCAGACACGACTGAATGACTTCACTTTCATTTTTATGCATTGGAGAAGGAAACGGCAACCCACTCCAGTGTTCTTGCCTGGAGAATCCCAGGGACAGCGGAGCCTGATGGGCTGCTGTCTATGGGGTCGCACAGAGTCGGACACGACTGAAGTGACTTAGCAGCAGTAGCAGCAGCAGACTTTCATTTAGAAATAACTGAGTTTTAACTAATGTTTTAATGAGTTCAAGGGCATTTTACCCAGAAAAACTGCTCAAGGGCCTAAGGATTGCCTGTTTTTCTTACAGGAGCAATATGGTGATAATCTTATGTCCTATTTATCTTTGGACACTAGAAATACAGATGTATCTGATATCTTGTGTTAAATTAATTAAATGTATGAAACCCTGAAGAAATAACCTCCACTCTTAAGTATTCAGATAAATTGAGAAAAACCTCTAATACACATTGGGCAGAATAAACAAATGGGAATTACTTTATTTTCTAACTTTTAACTCATATTGTCAAGAAAATTAAATTTTAAATATTAATTTCTTAATCAATGGGTGTGGCCTTTAGTTTTCCCCTTCAAATTTGATAGCATGAGAGGGCTTCTACCGACATTTTCTGGCCTTTTATTATTGCAGCATTTATTACTAATGTTTTTAAATCTCACTGCAGAACCAGTGCCATGTGACCTTGGAAAGCTTGGTTGGACATAGTCAGGGACGGGAAACAAAACAGGGAGTACATCTTCAACTTAAATAGAGTAGCCCTGAAGTAGCTTAGTTAATGAAGCAGAAAACTCATTCTGGAGCTTTTTCAGAACAAAGTGTATCTTTCCTATGGGTGGTTCCAAGAGGACTACAAAGGAGTCATGCTCCATCTTTCAGAGGGAGGAAAGTAACAGCCTCAGGAGTGCAATCTCCCAGATGAAGAGACCCTTGTCTAACCAGGTAGGCTGAGGAGCATCCTGTAAAGTGGAGGGAACAAAACAAAGCAGAGCAG
>NW_011495067.1:829729-859112 GCF_000754665.1 Bison bison bison | reverse complement strand
AGCAGAGCGGAGCACACCTGGGGGTGTTAGAGGGGAGTGCGGACGCTCTCTTCCTGTGAAGGCGTTCTATTACCGTAAAACTCGCTCCTTTTCCTGCCCCTCACTCTGCTCTGAGTGGGTGGCGTGATTTATCTGATTGATGACTTTTTAAAAACTTTTTATCTTATATTGGAGTATAGCTGATTAAAAATGTGATAGTTTCAGGAGGACAACAAAGGGATTCAGTCATACTTTTCCACGTATCCATTCTCCCCATACTCCCCTCCCAACCAGGCCGCCACATAATATTGAGCAGAGTTCCCTGTGCTGTACAGTAGGACCTTGTTGGTTCTGATTTATAACTTAAAAAAAAAAACTAGGCTTGCAGAGCCCGCCCAAGTATTTTCCCTCTTAGGAGCTATGGGCTCCCTGCTGCAAACGTTTGTTCTCCATGCTCCCAGAGGCAGTTAGTGGCTCAGTTGTGTTCGACTCTTTGTGACCCCATGGCCAGGCTCCTCTGTCCACGGGATCCTCCAGGCAAGAATACTGGAGTGGGTTGCCATTTCCTTCTCCAGGGGATCTTCCCGATCCAGGGATCGAACCTGGGTCTCCTGCACTGCAAGCAGTGTCTTTACCATCTGAGCCACAAGGGAAGCCTTCCTCGGGGGCAGGCTCTTCCCCAAAGCCAGTGCTTACAAACACACCTTGACTGGGTTGGTAAGTCTGACTATTCTGGGTTCATTTATGAGGCCCATTTGGTCCTGACAGCTAAACCTTTATCAGGTTTTTTTTTAAAGCAACATTCTGATTTTCCATATACTTTCCTCTTCATCTCATTCAACTTGTTTTGAATCTGAAAGGGAAGAAGGGGGTTATATCCCCACCAAGGAAACCAACACTTCTGTCAAAATTCTAGTAACTGAAAGGATTTGGCCTGAAAGGTTCAAAGGTAATGATACAAAATGTCCTTTTGATTGTATGCTTTTTATCACAATCAACCTAAATACGATTCAAGTATTCATAGGATGCCCCTTTGGAATAGCAATTTTCCTTATTTATGTAACAACAAATAACATAGAAATGGTATCATTAATTGCCACATTTATCCTGTGCTCAAAAATGGAGTTTTGGGACCAAGCACATATGACTTCTAATCCCAGGTCTGGCAAATCACATAACCTCATTGAAGTGTTTCTTTGTGGCTTCATCTTTATCTCTACAATACGAAATAGCAGCTACTCTTAATGCACGGTTAATGCAAGGATTAAATGAGATAATACATGCATAGCACAGTGTCTGATATACTGCTGCTGCTGCTGCTGTTAAGTCGCTTCAGTCGTGTCTGACTCTGTGCGACCCCATAGACGGCAGCCCACCAGGCCCCCCCGTCCCTGGGATTCTCCAGGCAAGAACACTGGAGTGGGTTGCCATTTCCTTCTCCAATGCATGAAAGTGAAAAGTTGAAGTGAAATCACTCAGTCGTGTCTGACTCTTAGTGACCCCATGGACTGCAGCCTACCAGGGTCCTCCATCCATGGGATTTTCCAGGCAAGAGTACTGGAGTGGGGTGCCATTGCCTTCTCCGGTCTGATATACAGTGGGCATCAAATATATGAGATTATCAGATCCTAACGTCTATTTAGTTTTATTTTATAATAATTCACTAGGTACAAAATCCTCTCACAACAAATGATTTTTCCTTCATAAGAAAATTTCCTGAAATTGTAATTGCCTTAAGATATTCTCATTATCACAGGCAACTTTTCTCTTAGGCTTACAAATGAGTAAATATGTTACTTTAAACAAATGTTAGGTTATCTTCCCTCCTTCTGCTTCAAATTCGTAATGTGCCATTTTGAGGTAATTCAAGCATTTTTTCAGCTTTCACCACTTAATTTGTATGAATTTTGAATCTTGGGGCAAACCGAGGTCAAGGAAAAAAAGTCCCTGTGGATATTGCTGTAAAAGATCTTTTAATACTTTTAATATTAGATCTACTTGTAGAGTGTCCATGGTACAATTTAATAAATTCTGGTTTTGTTGCCTTTAGTAAAAAGTTTCTTATATCAGTCCATAAGGAATTTTTTGGATAAATTCCTTTCTTGGTCAAATTATCCCATTAACTGCACTGTCTACTGCTGAGAGACTCTGTTGTGAAAATGAGACTTAAGTAACTTTAAGTGTCTAAAATTGATCTCTTTCCCAGCATATAGATTTACTGCTGCCAAGCTATAAAAGAACCTTTATCTCATATCTTGTGCCCAAAGGGAATCTTTTAGGCTCAACTTTCCAAATTGGCTCAGAGATGCTCTATAAGATACTTTCCTTGCTCTCATGTGTTTTCACTGTCTGATTTTATAGACTTAAATTTTTCAACATTTCCAACTTCCAGCTTACTCTCTCCCTCCCCTCAAATCTCCATTTCCCTTTGTTCCATGCCCCCAAATCCTCAGGCAACTCAAATCACCCCCAACTTTTACCTAGTTCCCCAAGACCACACTAAATGTAGGGAAAGAATGGCTTGTAGAAACCATACATGCAGTTATTTAAGGAAAGAAGACTGTAATTTCAGTATAATGCCATTAAAAATGATCAATAATAGTACTCAAACACAGACTCTATGCTCCTGGTATGGCTTATCTGTGCTTGTATTTTTTCTTTAATTTTAAAAACCATTTTTACATGGAATAAAATGATAATTAAATGTATAGTTTAGGAGATGAACATTCTTCTTTTAAAGAAGGAAAATCAAACAAAAGACTTCTTCATTAAACTTTGTGGATAGGTTAGTCGCTCGGTTGTGTCTGACTCTTTCCGACCCCATGAACTGTAGCCTGTCAGGCTCCTCTGTCCATGGGATTCTCCAGGCAAGAATACTGGAGTGGATTGCCGTTCCCGTCTCCAGAGGATCTTCCTGACCCAGGGATCGAACCCAGGTCTCCTGCATTGCAGGCAGACTCTTTAGCATCTGAGCTATAGGGAAGATCTTCATTAAACATTAGTGAGACTATATAGGGAGAAGGCAATGGCACCCCACTCCAGTACTCTTGCCTGGAGAATCTCAGGGACGGCAGAGCCTGGTGGGCTGCCGTCTATGGGGTCGCACAGAGTCCAACACGACTGAAGTGACTTAGCAGCAGCAGCAGAGTCTACATAGAAGAAACACAGCTGAGTGCTATATTCTTAACACTTCTTAAATCTTTAAGTAACTATAACATGGAACAGATTTTATATCTCCCTAGAAAAATAAACAAAATCTTTTCACGCATTGAGAACAACTCATGCCAGAGATAAGCTTACTCATTATTGGGAACTGGCTACACAATTATGTCTACTAATAAATTATTTTTAATTTTTTTGAACACACCTGGTGATTCCAGGCCATCAGAGGGTGATTTACAGTGAGTCCTGGGTCCAGTCTTGCCTTTCTGTTTAATAACTGTATGACCACAGACAACTTCTCCATTTTATTACTAATAAAGAATTAAAAAGAGTTTCTACTTCATTATATTGCTGTGAAAATTAAATGAGAAAATGTGTAATGTAATTCATATAGTAGCTGAAATATAGTAAATGCTCAATAAACATTAGCTCTTATCATCAGGGGCTTCCCTGGTAGCTCAGCTGGTAAAAAATCTTCCTGCAATGCAGGAGACCCCGGTTTGAGAGGGATAGGATACCCACTAGGAGATAGGATAGGATAGGAAGGGATAGGCTACCCACTCCAGTATTCTTGTGCTTCCCTGGTGGCTCAGCTGGTAAAGACTCCACCTGCAATGTGGGAGACCTGGATTTGATCCCTGGATTGGAAAGATTCCCTTGGAAAAGGGAACTGGCTACCCACTCCAGTAATCTAGCCTAGAGAATTCCATATTTTTGTCGGCTCTTTGGAAGGGGAATGTGTACTTATTTGTAAGAGTTCATCTAATTTAGTCATGCATTGGCTATATTGAAACAATTTTTTCTCAGTTTAATTTCCTTTGAACACAATTGTTCTACAAGCTCAAACATGTACATTAAATTTTTCTTGACATTTCATTACTTTTACATTCCTTGGGCTAACAGCAGGTTTTTAATCTCAGATTTTCGTGCCTTGATCATCTTAAAATATTTACTGAAATTAGTATTCAAAGAAATTAATGTAACGACACTAAAATGCTTTAGATAGAGGTTTTCATTCCACACAGTATGGGGGATGAACTGACTGGACCATTTTCAACCTAAGGTAAATTTGGAGTCACATTGATTCATTTTGGAGCTCCCTTAACAGCTTCCTTGATAACAAATTTATGCTTAGTGTTTAAAGTTAATCAGAAGCAATATCATTTTTCCAAAAGTACTTAATTTTTTCTACAGTTCTTACTGTTCAGTATCTTAGGTCTCATAGGATACAAACAAAAACAAAAAACAACTCCATTAACTTACTCCATTTCAGCCAAGTACTCTCTATTCCTTGCGGACGAGACATCTCATTTTAACTTCCGTATTCTACTTCTCTGCTATCTTCATACTAGAATCGTTTAATGTCATAAAAGATGTCATTTTTATGTACTTTCCTTGCAATTGGTAAACAAACCCACCATTCTTGTCACTGTTCCCAGAAGAATCATTCACAAGTCTGTTCTTTTACTTCCAAGGAAACATGAATCATCCCGTGAAGTACTGTCACTGACACTTTAATCTTTGCTACTGGAGAAGTTGATCCTTTCGCCTTAGATTATTCCCTCCATGTGTTCTTCCATCTTCCAGTTAATTCCCCAATTAATCCTCAGTGGGAAATCATTGCTATCGCTTTATATTTCTAGAGTACTTTATTTTAATCTCTAGTTATGCTCCTAATGCATATGATTTGGTATGATAATGGGCTTGATTCAAGTTTACCTGGCTCTCAGTATAGGGACATTGCTAGAATC
Source organism: Bison bison bison (assembly GCF_000754665.1). Taxonomy (NCBI): domain Eukaryota; kingdom Metazoa; phylum Chordata; class Mammalia; order Artiodactyla; family Bovidae; genus Bison; species Bison bison. Next base: position 854,220 of record NW_011495067.1, on the reverse strand, counting down.
ATAACATTTCTTATAGCCCTTGCACACAATTTGAGTATAATAGGAACTTATTGAATGTTAATCGAATTGATTGTTGTCTTTGAAACATCTATTACTGATTCAGCCACTAAAATTTCTTGGTGATCTACTATGTGCCAACCACACTGAGGTAAAATTGTGCCCTGTATATCTAGTACTTTAACAATAGTGTATTATGTTGCTCTTTCTTGAATCTCATCCTCCTTTTGCAGAAGGTAAAATTAAATAATGAATGAACTTGACTTTCATACAAGCCTCTATTCAATTGTTTGTATAAAATTTACTAGACAATAAACTTAGGAGCCTGAACATTTTGTATACATTTATACTGACTGTAAACTTTTTTTAGCCAAAGGACTTCCCTGGTGGCTCAGGCAGTAAAGTGCCTGCCTACAGTGCGGGAGACCTGGGTTCAATCCCTGGGTCAGGAAGATCCTCTGGAGAAGGAAATGGCACCCCACTCCAGTACTCTTGACTGGAAAATCCCATGGATGGAGGAGCATAGTAGGCTACAGTCCATGGGGTCGCAGAGTCGGACACGACTGAGCGACTTCACTTCACTTCACTTCACTTCATACTGACTGTAACATTTTTGTAGCCAAAGGGCACCCAGTTACTGATTACCCAATTTTAACCTTTGAATCTTCCATATTTAGTATTGTTAAAATTTGTTTCTTAATAATTTTTTAATAATGTGGTTAAGCAAGGAGAGTTTGAAATACATTTTTTTCATCTTGTCTACTGTTTATTCTACTTAAAAGCATGTTAGAAACTTGAACAAATAGTGCAAAACTTGGGTGCAGGTCAAGAAACTTCCCTTCAAAATGACAGAAACCAGTGTCATAACACAATGGGTGCACACAGCTCCCATTGATAAGGTTCTGCTACACAAAAATGCTATGTATTCATTTATCTACAGCCAAAATGTTGGTTTTCCCTCATGAAAACACTTCTCCAAAATTTCACTCTTTCTGAAAAACAATTAACCTGTCAAGTTTAAATTTTTTCGTTCATAATTTGGACTGTATCCTGCCATTGATATTTATTTTAATCTCCTATTGATTTCTGTGGGAATTCTTCTTGTAGAATTAAGGCAGGATATAGTCTCAAAGGAGTTTCTGCAAAGAAGTTTCCCACTTTCATCTCTTTGTGTTGGGTTTTTATTAAGTTTAGGTCATGACGTTGTATGCCTAAAAATAGGCCTACAGGCTAAAGCTATGATAAAGTCTTCTATTTTTGTGTCAGGCTGAAAGGTCAGTGAGAAGTCTCACAGGGAAGAACAACATTATAAACGATTTCTAACGTGTTTTGGTCCAGTTTCTAAACAATAGAAAGCTATTTGTATTAAAATCTTTTTTATTTTGTATATCCCCAAAAGTCTATCTCCCATGAGATTTGTCTTTAAACTATCCTTTCAAACCATGTTTAAAACATTTTAAAACACTAGATATAATATTAGATAGACATTTAAAATTACAGTTATGGTGACTATAGAATTATGGATCTTGGGAAATCCTTTGGAATGATTTTAAGTTTGAAAAAAGAAAAAGTAGAAAATTATATATATATAAATATTTATAGCAATGTAAAAATACACATAAATAAAGATGGATAGCAAACAGAAATTTAAAATTTGTGTTGTAATTGGTGGATTTTGTGTCTTATCAAATTTCCTAATGCTTTGTATTTTATATGTTAATATTAAAATTCAAATGCAAACAAATAATATAACTTAGCTTTTAAAAATTAATTTCTTTATTTTAATTGGAGGCTAATTACTTTACAATATTGTGGTGGTTTTTGCCATACATTGACATGAATCAGCCACAGGTGTATATGTGTCCTCCATCCCGAACCCCCCTGCCACCTCCCTCCCCATCCCATCCCTCTGAGTTGTTCCAGTGCACCGGCTTTGAGGATCCTGTTTCATGCGTCAAACTTGGACTGGTGGTCTATTTTACATATGGTAATAGACATGTATCAATGCTATCCTCTCAAGTCATCTCACCCTCGCCCTCTCCCACAAATTCCAAAAGTCTGTTCTTTCTGTGTCTCTTTTGCTATCTCGCATACAGGATCATTGTTACCATCTTTCTAAATTCCATATATATGTGTTAAAACACTGTATTTGTGTTTTTCTTTCTGACTTACTTCACTCTGTATAATAGGCTCCAGTTTCACCCACCTCAATAGAACTGATTCAAATGTGTTCTTTTTAATGGCTGAGTAATATTCAATTGTGTATATGTACCACGGCTTTCTTATCCATTTGTCTGCTGATGGACATCTAGGTTGCTTCCATATCCTGGCTATTATAAACAGTGCTGTGATGAACACTGGGGTACACGTGTCTCTTTCAATTCATTTATTTCTACCATTCTATCTTCTACCTCACTTATCCTATCTTCTACCTCAATTATTCTACTGTTGGTTCCCTCCAGAGTGCTTTTGCTCTCAGTTATTGTATTATTATTGATTGACTCTTCTTTGTTTCTTCTAGGTCTTTTATTTCTTCTAGGTTAAACATTTCTTGCATCTTCTCAATCCTTATCTCTAATCTATTTATCTGTAACTCCATTTTGTTTTCAAGATTTGGGATCATCTTTACTATGATTATTCTGAATTCTTTTTCAGGTAGACTCCCTATTTTGTTTGGTTTGGGGGACATTAATCATGTTCCTTTACCTGCTGAATATTTCTCTGCCTTTTTATTTTGTTTAGATTGCTGAGTTTTGGGTGCCTTTTATGTAGTCTGGAAGTTTGTGGTTCCTCTTTGTTGTGGAGTCTGCTCCCTGTGGGTGGGGTTGGACTAGAGGCTTATCAAGGTTTCCTGGTTAAGGGAGCTTATGTCTGTGTTCTGGTGAGTGGAGCTGCATCACTTCTCTCTGGAGGGCAATGACGTGTCCAGAAGTGAGTTTTGGGGTGTCTATGGGTTTGGTATGGCTTTGAGCAGCTTGTCTTTTAATGCTCAGGGCTGTGTTCCTGCTTTGCTGGAGAATTAGCATGGTATGTCTTGCTCTGGAACTTGTTGGCTCTTGGGTGGAGCTTGGTTTCAGTGTAGATACGGATGCATTTGGATGAGCTCTTGTCTATTAATGTTCCCTGGGATCAGGAGTTCTCTGATATTCACAAGTTTTGGAGTTAAGCTTCCTGCCTCTGGCTTTCAATCTTATTCTTAACAATGGGCTCAAGACTTCTCCATCCATACAGCACAGATGATAAAACATCCAGGTTAATGCTGAAACAATTATCCACAGCAAAGGACACCCAGAGAGGTTCACAGAGTTACACAGAGAAGATATGAGGGAGGAAGGAGATGGAGGTGACCAGGAAGAGAAGAGGGGGAGGGAGTCAAAAGGGGAGAGACAAATCTAGCCAGTGATCAGTTCCCTAAGTGTTCTCCACCACAGAAGGCAATGGCACCCCACTCGAGTACTCTTGCTTGGAAAATCCCACGGACGGAGGAGCTTGGTAGGCTGCAGTCCATGCGGTCGTGAAGAGTGGGACACGACTGAGCGACTTCACTTTCACTTTTCACTTTCATGCATTGGAGAAGGAAATGGCAACCCACTCCAGTGTTCTTGCCTGGAGAATCCCAGGGACGGGAGCGCCTGATGGGCTGCCGTCTATGGGGTTGCACAGAGTCAGACACGACTGAAGCGACTTAGCAGGAGCAGCAGCAGCAAGTGTTCTCCACAGCCTGGAACACCCAGAGAAATTCACAGAGTTAAGTAGAGAAGAGAAGAGGGAGGGAGGAGATAGAGGCGACCTGGGAGAGAAAAAGGAGAGTCAAAAGGGGAGAGAGCAATCAAGCCAGAAATCCCACCCCTAAATGAAAATGGATACTGAGGATTAGATTCTTAAAGGTACAAAATTGATATCAAATACCAAAAAGCAAAGATTAAAAATCTAGAGTAGGGGTTAGACTCTCAAAAAGACAATATTAAAAATACAAAACAAAATCACAAAAATTATATATATATATATATATGAAATTTGCTTTTAAAATAGGGTCTTTTTTTTTTTGGCAAGGTAATAGTAGGTGATAAAAATGAAAATTAAAGCAGTATTAAAGAACTTAAATTAAAAAAATTAAAATGTGAAATGTAAAATTACCTAGGAATTTCTCTGGAACTGTTGTGGGCAGTCTGGGATTAGTTCAGTTTCAGATAGTTCCTTGTTCCAGCTTATACTCATTCTCAAGTTCTATAGGACCCCTTAAATGATTAGCCAATGTTAACTACACAGTTTTAATCTGTTGCACCTGTCACTTTCAGAGCAGTCCCCTCTTTGTTTATTTTGACTTCCTCTGTTTGCAAGTCTCTTTGGTGTCTAATTTCTGTCCAGACACAAGGGGACAAAGGTGGTCACTTATTTAGGCTCACTTGTTCAGTTGTGTTGTGGGGAGGATGGAACACTGCAAACAAATATCACTAGCATGTGTGAGGAGTGCTCGCAGTGTACAGACCACACTAGGTTTGCCCCAGCTCACAGCTGCATGTGCTTTCCCTGTCTACACTGCTCAGGCTCCAGGGTGCTCTGCAAGGCACTGTCTAAAGTGGACCCTGTGTTTCATGTACTTCCCAGGTCTAAGCTGCTCAGGTTCAGGTTCTCGGGTACTCTGCAAGGGCACAGACTTGTTGGGCATGTGTTTTGTGCCCTTCCCAGTTCCGAGCAGCTCAGGCAACCAGGTGCTTGGCGAGCACACTGTCCCAGGTGGGCCGTGGGTCTTAATCCCCTTCCAGGTCCTGGCCACTAGGATTCCTGGGTGCGCTGCAAGAGCACCGTATCAGGTGTGCCGTGTGTCTCCTCTGGTGAGCTGATCTCAGGCTGTGACCCTCCTGACAGATGTCAACCATCCAGGATCCCAGGAAGACATGGTTAGCAACTGGGAGGCTGCCCACAGTTTGGTGGAGGATGCCGGTCTCTGGGGCCAGGATTGCCCCTCACCTTCCAGCTCTGGCTGTCACCTGCCTGCCTCTCTGCCTCCAGTGCAGGGAGGGGCCTGTATGCAGCCAGCTAGCTCTCCTTTGGTGTAGCTCAATCCTTTGTTCTGTGAGCGGGCCAGACTGCACGTTAGAGCCTTTCACAGGAAAACTCTCTTCTCATTTTTTTTTCCCTCTCTGGCGACCCCACAGTTTGGGTTGCTGTCTCATGTTAACTCCCTCAGATTGTCCTCAGGGCATTCAGGCCCAGTCCTTACCCTGAGGACCAATGATGCTGCTCACACCTCCCTGTCCAGCCCCTGCTCGCTGGTGGCATACACGAGCATCTGGGCTGTTTCTCCACTGGGAATTGTAGTTAGGCACCTATTCTGTGGGTTTTTTTCTTTTTTCCCTCCCAGTTAAGTTGCCCTCTGAGATTCCAAAACTCCCCAGAGACCCGCCTGTGAGAGGGTTTCCTACTGTTTGGAAACTTCTCCTTCATGACTCCCTCCCCAGGACGGGACTCCCTCCCCAGGACGTGTCTCCGTCCCTAACTCTTTTGTCTTTATATTTTGTCATACCTCCTTTTGAAGAGAATGGGATGCAATGGGCTGCCTTTCTCGGTGCCTGGTGTCCTCCACCAGCATTCAGAAGTTGTTTTGTGGAAGTTGCTCAGCATTCAAATGATCTTTTGATGAATTTATGGGGGAGAAAGTGGTCCCTGTCCTATTCCTCAGCCATCTTGGGACTGCCATAACTTAGCTTTTAAATTCATCAGATTCACATGAACTTAAAGTCACAACAAAAACTGAAGTAGGTAAAGTCATTAAGAATACACTGGTATTTAAGTTTTTAATTTAGTGGTCCTTGGATTTAAGTTTCCTGGTATCATGAAAGTCTCTTAGAATTTATGGAATAAATAATAATAAAATTTGACCAAGAGAATTTGTGATGCTGCTCTGCCCACTTGACAGATTAGGGTTATTGTCTGAGCTGAATGAGATGTTTATATAAGTACTTATAAAAATACATGTGAAAAGCAGAATAATTCTCAATGTTACTTTGAATATCTTCCAGATTAGATATCTAATTTGACCTCATCTATATGATAAAGATGGAGAAGGAAATGGCAACCCACTCCAGTGTTCTTGCCTGGAGAATCCCATGGACAGAGAAGCCTGGTAGGCTGCAGTCCATGGGGTCGCATAGAGTCGGACACGACTGAAGCGACTTGGCAGGCAGCATATGATAAAGAATAGTCATTTAATGAAACAAATGAAGTTTCATTGTAAAATGAATTCACATTGTTCTCTGTCCCTCAGAAAGACACTGATTCTGAAATGAACTATTATTTTAAAGCAAATAGTCTTGGAAAGTTCTCCTGATGAAGAGGAAATGTTCTGGTTCCATTATGAAAACCATAGATAAACCTCATCACTGTATGTAACTACAGTAGTTCCCCCTTATCTGTGAGGGATACTATCCAACACCCTTAGTAGATGCCTGAAACGGCAGCAGTACCGAACACTGTATATGTTTCTTCCTATACACACATAACTATGACAACGTTTAATTTGTCAGTTGGGCAAACTACAAGCTTAACATCAATAATAAAATTGAACAATTATAACAGTATACTGTAACAAAAGTTTTAAGAACGTGGTCTTGTCACTGACTATGCCAGTTCACGTATGTGATGCTGGTGGCATACGTAAGGCCAAACAATACTAAAACATTGGCATTTGGAACAGAAAGGCTTATTACAGGACCATGCAAGTACATGGGTGGTTCATGCCTTAAGAAGCCCAAAGTTACTGAAAGCTCTCATCAAAACCCTTTTCAGAGCAAAAGGTGGGGAGGGGTGTAGTTAGTTGTTGCAGACTGCTTGGTGTCAGAGTCTTTGAAGTCAGGTCATGGTCTGGCAAAAAAGTCCCTATAACTCTCTACCAAATGAATATTATTTTCTGTCCCAAGAAGAAAGGGCAAGGACCCAAGGTACAGCTGTCACCCTTCGAGGTCCCTGTTCTGGCTAAGAGGAAGGCAAAGCTCAGCTAGGGGCTCCCTCAGGGCCAGGTCCCCCACACCTTGCCCAGCCGTCACCTCTGAAGGAGCTGGGCAGCAAGGACCCAACTGGCCATCAGGCTCCTCAGGCCACCCAAAGCAGAGGAAACCAGGTCCCACAAATGGTGACCCAGTCAGACAGCTGCTGCTATTAGGTCGCAGAGACAGGGATGGGGGAAAGGCTCACCACAGCCTCAAGGCCTGGGCCAAGGCTAGTGGGTGGCCTTGGTGAGGGCTCTGGAGCCCTGAAGGGCACAGACTCCCAGCAGTTTCTGGGCCCCCCAGCTCACAAGGCTGGGTGAGCTGGAGGGCCTGAGGGAGAAGGCCAGGATTCAACTCTTACCTCACTCTCTACCTCAGGACCACCATTCCATTGTTGTCTGAACCCCCTCATTAATTGCCCATTCTTGACTGTTATTTGCTTGTGGGTGCCACCATGGCACTGACTAATGACTGAGCAATACTCATTGCCTGGCAACAGGGTATGGAGAAATGACATTCAGCAATGGCTGCCAGCTTCCCGCTGGGCTCACTGCACTGTTACAGTCTCCCTCTCTCAAAATATCTTATTGTGTAAGTTTAACATCTTACCTAACATCTATCTTAACTATGCACTTACATATTTGAAGTCTGAGGCGACACAACAAAACTAGCAAGAGCTTCTCTTTTCTTCGCAATTTCACAGATTGGAAGGTCATTCTTAACTACAGATCTCAGCAACCTCAGCATACCATTTCTTTCTTTCCGCATTATTTGCTGACTTTCTCCTTTTTACATAAAGGAAGCACTTTCTGGCTTCTCTTGGGCATCTGTGAATTGCTAACACCATTCCACTTATTTTGCGGTCGCCATTAAGGTTATGTGAACACAGGTATAGCGATATTGAGACCCTGGCTCTGATAACACAGCAGCCCCTAGGTGACCAACGGCGGGGTTTGCTGGAGAAAGTGGTGATTCCCGCAACCAGGCAGCTAACCTTGAGAGATTTTGTAGTGGTGCTCAACCACATGGGATTTGAAACTTACCACCAGGGAAACTGTGGAAAGTGAAAATTGCAGAACAGAGGGACTATCTTACCTGAATTCATTGTAACCATGTGTGGATGAAGTAGAACTGTGTAGCTCAAATCCTTTCTCTGTACAGAATTCAGTCTGAGGTGTGTGATCAGCCAACAGATTCAGAGCCAAGTCACACTTTCCAGAAGGACAATGATGAGCAAGGCTGAATTGCAAAGGTCTGGCCACTTCCTCTGAGGGAGGAAGCCTCTCCACCACAGGGACCTCGCTCTGGAGCTTCCCACAGCCTGGCAGAGACAGGGTCAGGTCTGCAGCTTCTACATCCTAGCCTGACAGCTCTGCTTGCGCAATCCGACTTCCTCCTCTTTTTTGCACAACTTTTCTGCAGTCCTGTCTCCATCCCAGTGTCTGCTTCCCAGAGAACTCAGCCAACTCCAAGAGCAGTTCAAGAAAGCCAGAAGGAAAGACATGGTCCCAGGACAGGCTCACTGGTCACCATTTGAGACTAAGGACACCATCCCCATTGTTCTGTGAGCCAAGACTATGCCCTGGCACAAGGAGGCAGCCCAGCTGCTTAGAAGTTAACAGCTGGCAGCTTGGAAGCCACTTCTATTGGAAGGAATTGTCATGACTGATGGAAACAGGACATAGGACCGCAGACTTAGTGAGCTGTCATTAAGTCATGGTGCTTTCCTTCCTGATGAAAAGCTAACAATATTGAACAAATAATTGAAAAGCAAATGTGAATACCAGAGCACTTCTTTGGTAGCCTAAATGAGGCCAATTTCCTCTCTTAGGAGAAGAGAAGAAAAGCTTAAGGCAAAACTGAGGATTTAAACTATTATCCCTGATCTTCAGAGACAATTGAAAGTTCTTCTGAAGCCAGTATGTTACATCTCAGGGCCCTGAGATGAGAATATCTGAGTAGATCCCTCTTGAGATTTTGAGTCCTCAGAATTTAAAAAATTTTTATTTACACACCTTTGTTTGTTTGTTTTTAGAGCACTAGGTTCACAGCAAAATTAAATGGAGAGTACAGAGTTTCCACGTATGCTCAACCTCCCTGCCCAGGACAGCCAGACTCTTTTGAACCTCAGAGCCCACAGAGATCAAGGCTCCAGCCCACCATCAAGACTGGGCCACCCTCAGTAAGGAGGACAGTGCAGCACTCTCCCCTCAAGCCCACAGGGATCGTCTCAGAATGTGTGCCCCTCTCTCTGTGGCTGCCTGGCAATAGCCGTAGTTAAGTACAGCATCACCCAGATGGGGACTTATTAACCTGCTAGAGAAATATAGGCCAAGGCCACAGAGAAACCACAGGAATTAGTGGACATGACCATCCAGGATGGCAGGAGGCAAGGATGGCCAGGATAGCAGGGAGGGATGGACATGACCATCCGGGATGGCAGGTGGGATTGCAATGGGAGGTTTCCTGAGCCGGGGGACTGGAAAATAAGACATGACCAAGGAGAGTTTCTCTTGTGACATGGGACTTAATACTCTGCCACAGACCCCAGGGAAGGATGTAGGGATGGCTCCTAGCAGCATGGAGAAAGCAATAATCCATGTTGAACAGAATTGAAATTCCCAAATTGCTATGGCCAATTGTAGAGAACTGATTAAATGCCTCAGAGAAGTAATATTCTTGTGAGGCCAAAAGACCGTTCAGATTTTTTTCCCTTCCACAGAAAAACTCAGGGGACATTGGAGACTCAGGCTCATGAATTAGCTGGTAAGAGGGCATTGGTGTCACTAAGAGTCAGTGGTGACGGTCATGTGCAGACCAGGGCAGAGGGTAAGAGAAACTGTCATAGCACTTTCCTCCCTGATGGCAACAGAGATATTAGGCCTGAAGCATTGAAGCTAGTTACTTCATTTCAACATCAGAACTGGGATGGGAGGCAGGGTTCACTATGATCATGACCATCAAGATCAGAGTATCAGAGTACAGTCAATGGGATTTGACTCATGGAGAGGTATGGAGACAGCTCATTCCAGACCTAGGATTACTGCTCTGACATATACTGGGAGAATGAGCATCCTGGAATTAGCATCCAAAGGCATAGTAAAGCACTGGCTCAGAAGCAATACTCTGAAGATGGAGTCCATTCTTCCAGAGTACATGCTGTACATTGAATTAGAAAGCTGTATGGGATGCTTTCCTGGTGGCTCAGACAGTAAAGCATCTGCCTGCAATGCAGGAGACCAGGGTTCAATTCCTGGGTTGGGACGATCCCCTGGAGAAGGAAATGGCAACCCAATCCAGTACTCTTGCTTGGAAAACCCCATGAATGGAGGAGCCTGATAGGCTATAGTCCAAGGGGTTGCAAAGAGTCGGACACGACTGAGCAACTTCACTGTATCACTGTATGGGATGCTTTGGTCCCTAATAGGAAAAGTATGTTGGTTTGGGTGCAGGAATAACACGTAGCCAAATGACCCAACCTTATACCTCTGGGCTCTGTGGGGTTATAGGTCCTAGTCCTCAAAGGAGAATAAGAACCACAACAGTTAACACTGAATAAACCCCTACTATTTGCCAGACAGTATTATAAGTGGTCTACTTGTTGAGGCATTTAATCCTATCAAAACATTGTCAGTTATTTACTATCCTGTTAATTTGGAAACCAAAGTACGAAAAGGAAACTTGTCCAGGCTCACATATTTACTAAGTGTAAAAACTTAACCACGATGAATACCAAAATTTATGACACAGTAAGACAACATTCAGCTGATATCAAGCAGCCAAGACCTAACAGTCACAAGGGATCTTACCATCAGGGCTTCATAGTCTTCTAGGGATCAGTGGCAAGTCTGTTTACTTAAAGAGAACCCATAATTTTCACTTATAGAGAAGCCATGATTTTTCTCCCAAATCATCAGAGCCCCTGCTATGTCTGTCACCACAAGGTCTATTCAGCATCCATAGGATCCACTGAACCATAAAGACCAAAAATAAGAGTCACTTGCATTGCACCAGTGGGAGAGTATCCTTGTTCTTTGGGTCAAACTGGCTATTATTTTGGGCCACTGCATATGGGTCAGTGCAGTTCACAGATATGCGATTTTTTTTTTTCAAAACCAAAAAGTTGCTTTTTATTTTTCATTTTGGAAGAGCAAATACTTTAGATCATAGGACATTCCTAAATCGTATGGAAGGGGAAGGTCCCTATACTTCTGTGGTATGTATTTTCGAGGCTGTGGTACTTATGCCCTTCATCTTACCAAGGTAATAGGGACCCTGCTCGGTTTTCTATCCGCATGATAGGGTAGTGGGTAGTGTGATGTCCAGACATTGATGAGGTAATTACTCATCCCTGCAGAATGACTTGAGACGCAGAACTAGAAAGTTAATATAACCCTGCGGAGAGACAGTGAAGATGTATGGCTGTCTCGGTCACATGAAAACAAATTTCTGCTATTTACTGCTTTTGGGGATAGAGAAAAAAAGCATCTGTCAAGTCATTGGGTGGTTAGGAAGGACTATATTGACGTGTTCCAATGAAGAGACCTCACCACATATAAAATTGCAACGTTGAATCTCCACTTAATTAAACATCTGATAATCTATTGGCATTCTCTGAAATCAGTCTGTCTTTTTCAGTAACTAAACAGGACAGCTAACCATGAAAGTGATGTAATCTCTACTCCTACATCTTTCAAGCCTCTAATAATCTTGTAGATTTCCATAATTCTAACAGGTCGGGGGTACTGCCTTTGATTTATTCCTATTTTGGGTAGGAAAAACCTCTGGAAACTTTCACTTAGCCATTTCTAACAATGATATTAACCACAAGAAAAATTTATATGACTTTTACTACTGTCCAGACACTATTTTGAGAACTTCACATCTGTGAATCCATCTGACTTCCTAACAACCCTAAGAAATTCATGGTAGTTTCATCCAACTTTATAATAGGAATCATCACAGTTCAAGGAGACTTGCCTGCATGGAATCAGAGTTAGATGGATCATACTTACCTTTTGAACATGAAGATCTGGGAATCTCCCTCTCCCATTCTATGGTCTTTTTTTTTTTTTTTAATTTTTTGAAGCATAGTTGATTTACAATATTATATTAGCTTCAGGGATACACACAATGATTTGACATTTTTATACTCCATTTAAAATTATTATAAAATGTTGTCTATATGTCTTGTGCTGTACATTCCATCCTCATAACTTATGTATTTTGTACCGACTGGTTTGTTCCTCTCAGCACCCTTCCCCACTCTTGCCCCATCCCCAAGCCATCTCCTCACTGGTAACCACTGGTTTGTTTTCTAGAGTCTGTTTCTGTTTTGTTATATTCATTTGTTAGTTTTTATGGTCATTCTTAAAATGACTTCAGAGTCCTTTGAGGAATACTAATAAGGAGATTCAAAGAATATTATTGGGTTGCTATTGCACAGATTTTCTCATGTATTCCTGACTCCTCCTTCAGTCAAAGGGCTCTGAGGGTACAAATCAAAGGGAGGATTGCCATCACCCCTGTGTCTGAGGCAGACCTCGATTCAGCTGACCTATCCTTGCTCAGAGGCACCAATCAAGTAGGACCTTAATGGACTTGCCATCTGTCTTCACCCTAGGAATCCCAAGTTGTCCAGCCACCGTCACTGATCTTGGAGACAGACCCGCCGCACTGACTACCGCACAGTGGAAGATGCCTACTGCAGTAACCGCGTCCATCACGCTTTTGGTGATTAAGTGTGACCTCATGACTTCTCTCACCCCAGGAACTTCCTTACCCACTGAAATCAAGGAGTCATTTCCATTTCAACATCTTCTTCTATCAGCTGTGGCCTGAACACAGCCAGGAAAGATATCTGACCTGCTGGCATAGCTCTCAGAAGGCGCTGATGAACACTCTCTTCAAAGCCCTCTCTGGGTCAACGTGAGGTGGAGAGAAGCCAGCCACACACGGTAAATTTACTCCAACACATTTTACATCCCAATATCTTTGGATTTCTTTACTTAATTATTCCAGAATTTTTCTTCCCTCTCAGTTTAATTTAGCAGTAGCCACCCAAGACCTTAATGAAACACTCAATGAAACAATTATCATTATTTCCAGCTGTTGAAGTTCCACTGAATCCAGAATTCTGACACTTATATAGAGAAATTCAGCCCAGTCTAAAACTAGACTTTCTCTCCTTGCTCAAGCAAGCACAGACATATTCCCCAGATTTTTCCTAATATGAATTTGAAAATTGCTCCAATTCTTTGGGTGGGAAAATTACATCCTGTGGCTTTGTAATCTCCCTTTCTCTGTCCCAGTGTGAAGAGACTAATTAAGTTGTAGATTTAGGTATCAGGGTGGTGATGAAATGTAATTCCTTCCACTGAAATGTAATTCCTTCCAAGCAATGAGATTCTGAGTCTTTAAACAAGGCAGGAACAAACTCTCTGATATGGAAAGATAATTGGAGTTAGATCCCTTTCCTTTACTTAGAAGTCATACTAGATAATCCAGTTCCAATGCCAGAAGTTCCATTATTACTAGCTGTAGCCCTAACTGTCTCACAAGATTCTGCTAAGGTTATAAAGTCAACTGGTGTGGAAACCCACAATCTGAAGAAATATATAGCACATTTGCTATTCAGCTATTTTAGTTCTGCTCTTGATAAGAAATTATCTAGCAGTCCTGGGAAGCCCCTTGGATTTAGTCTATATCTTGAGAGTTTTAAAAACTGGCTAATCACTTTCTGTTTTTAATCTTTAATCTTTTAATTGTCCATAGAATCAGCTATCAAACCCATAACATAAATGCTATTTCTTGGCAATGGCAACTCAGCCCCTCACCTCCTTGCCTTTGATGGATACTTCTGATTGTATCTGGTTTAGCTGTTTGCCACTGCATGCCATAAGCAAACACGTTTCCATACCTTAATACTATCTGGATGCCACACTGCCTTCAAGCTCAGATGACTAAATAACCCATTTCAGATACCTTTCCATTCCCTGGGGCTTCTGACTGCAACCACTCCTGATCAATTTCTAAGTCCACGAAAATATTTGTATTTAGGGGGAAAAAAAGAAACCACTCCAACACTAATGCAAATACTTTAGGATCTCACACAAAAGGAAATCCATAAGGAGTACAGGCTTCAGAATCACTTAATCCCCTGAAGCAGGAATGTCAGCCAGGTCTTGGATTATTTGTTTCTTCTCTCTCCTTTGCAGAGTTCTGGATTCCTCCTAAAGCTATCTCACTTGAGGTTCTGGGAAGTATCAGTACAGGTTCTGCAAGAAAAAGAGTGACTTTCTTTGGCTCCACGTTGTGAATAAGATCTTGGGTGGAAGCCTCTAGCAGACGTTCCTCCTGTCGTTTTGCCATGTGAGTAAGTTAAATCCCTTAATGTACATTCATCATTGTGAGTTCTGCTTGTAAAAAATCTTTTCTATTTGAAACAACACACTGGAGTAGGAATTTCTCTTTTCCCTCTGGGCCCTTTATTTTTTGTTATAACCATGCAGCCAGGTTAGGGTATGTTCTATTAAGACACATACCGCATAATGTTTTCAATGTGATAATTCCTAATGTTCAAAAGATAATAAATAAATGTGGAATGAGTGACGAAGACTGCTGTTTGAGAAATCTTCCCTGGAGCACCCAGAGATGCCAGGATATGGGCCATCCTAGCTGATACCTGCTGTGCTCTGGATTTTAGAGTATAAGATATCTTTTTCCCTTGGTGTACTTTTTGTGAGGTTTGTTTTCCTTTGCCTCTTGTAATCTGAGCTGTCTATCTGGTGGCCGAGGTTTGGATGTCGATAAAAAGGAAGGAGTAAATAAAGCCTATTTTTAGCCTGGACTCCTGCACTCTGTGTCGTCTATACAAATGAAGTCACCATGGCTCTTAGCTTTCTAGCAAATGAGAGGGTGATCTTAGAAAGGGGTCACATTGAGATGAGGCTTTAAGAACCCTGAGATCCCCTGATCTCTGCCTTGGCTAGCCAACTTCCTCCTCAAAAGGTCCTGTGTGCACGATCAAGGCAATATGGGAAATATAGTACTTTCTGCAAGCTAGGATTTTGTGCCAAAGTAGAACTCCACTGAGTCAGGCTGAATCTAATGGGAGCATTTTATTTTTCTTACGCTGGTTTGGTCTAAATATTAGTGAAACAAGGAGGCTATAATGCCTGTTCTCTTTCTCCCAAAGCTCTAATAAGAATCTCAGAACTCACCATAACAGTGGATGCAAATCCCCACCTGCCCAAATCAGAAACAAATGTAGACACCGTGTCTCCATTACCTACAAGTCACCACTCCAGCCAAAGAACCCTGAAATTGAAATAGTTCAAAACCTTGCCTTGCCTCCTTAAGAAAGCAACGAGAATAGAGAGAAGAATGAGGTTTCCTTCTTCCAGAAGCTGACACAAGATGCTCATAAGAACCCACTGCTTAGTTAGGATTTGAGGCCAAAGACTTAGCATAATTAATGGGATAATTTTTTTGGAGTATCTCTTCTCCATATGTTTTTTGTGTACCCGAACAACAGAGGGAAGCTGGCAGAAAATTCAAGGTTCAGGATTCCAGTCACACATCTATTTCCTTTCTCCTATGGTAGCATCTTGTAGGAGAGAGAAATCCTCATTAAAATCCTTGTGTGTAAAAACATATTGTCACATATTTGTAAAGATAATGACATGGCTTAAGCTGGTTCTTGAACACCATATAATCTCTCTTCCTGACCCTCAGAGAACATTCCTCAAGTCACTTTAAAAAAATGTGTTATGTATCATTTTCTTAGCACTCTAGCAGAGGGGAATTTGAGATTCTGCTAGAAGAAGATGGAGTTAAGGATTAAAGAGTGAGTTTGGAAAGTAATGTCAGGAAGGAAAGGGGATGATGTGGACACAGGGTGTATCAGGAGCAGATTACTGCTTAGCACTTCGGGGAGATGCTGTGGAGATTACTTTTGCGCTTCCCACTCAGAGGGCAGGAAGCTGGCCTACATATCCCCAGACTCAAACCATCACACCCAGAGGCTGCTCTCAGGGCATCAACTCCTCAGAACAGCCTTTGGACAGAGGTTTCCAGGAGCCTCTAGAAGGAATGCTTGGTCCACAGAGGAAGGTGGGTGTCCAGCATGTGTAAGGAGCACCAAGATCTCCTACATGTAAACCAGCTTTGGGTAAAATTATCTTAGATGAATACCCCTAACCAGAACACCCTCCTTTTTGATGTCTTTGTGAGGCTATGAAATAACAGTGATGATTTTCAGTCTTCGTCAGTAGAAAGAGTAACATTTCTTTAAATGCAGTTCTTAGAGATTATGACCTCTCCTTTATGAAAAGGATTTGTAAAATTTTAATGTGTCCTCTTTGTCATGAACCTATATTATTTTTTACAATTTATGGTGCTATGCAACATTTCTTCTCCCTCTTCTGAAAGAAGAGTATTAGACTCTATTGTTTTGAAAGTTTACTGTGTCCCAGGCATGGCTTTAAGGTGCACTGAAGATTTAGGATTTAAATCACTGTGGTGGTGGTTTTGTCCCTAAGTCATGTCTCACTCTTGCAACCCCATGGACTGTAACTTGCCAGGCTCCTCTCTCTATGGGATTTTCCAGGCAAGAATACTGGAGTGGGTTGCCATTTCCTTCTCCACGGGATCTTCCAGACCCAGGGTCTCCTGCATTGCAGGCGAATTCTTTACCAACTGAGCTACGAGAGAAGCCCTAAAATTATTAGTGTTATTATTATTTTTTTTTTTTTGGCTGCACCAAGTCTTAGTTGAGGCACACGAGGTCTTCAGCTGCAGCACGTGGGATCTAGTCCCCCGACCAGGGACCGGACCCCGGCTCCCTGCACTGAGAGCTTGGAGTTTTAGCCACTGGACCACAGGCGAAGTCCCTCAAGAATAAAGTGAAAGTGGCCCAGTCATGTCTGACTCTTTGCAACCTCATAGACTAGTCCATGGAATTCTCCAGGCCAGAATACTGGAAGATCTCCAGGGGATCTTCCCAACCCAGGGATCTAACCCACATCCCCTGAATTACAGGCAGATTCTTTATCAGTTGAGCCACCAGGGAAGCCCAGGTGAGTTTAAATCACTAAATCCTCACATAAACCTGTGAAGGAGGAGCTACAGATGAGGAAAACAAGGAACTGAGGGGCCAGTTCACTTGCCCAAGGTCACAGAGCAGGAAAGGAGACGATCCACCCAGCAGGCTGGCATCTGAGCCTGCATGTGACTGTCACCTGGTCGATACACCAAGCACAGCAGAGTCAGCATTCTGTTCTTCCTAGCGAATGTTCTGGTTTGATCCTTAGACTTCTGCGAGTTCCATGCTGCAGTTCAGTCTCTGCCTGAGACAGGAGCCCTTCCTCTGAGACTGATAAATCAGCTCTGTCACCTCGCATGTTTGTGCAGCTCGGTTCACAGTAAGAAACCTCCCACTTGGTCCTTACTGTCAATGTCTCTTCTAGACAGTTTTGGCAATTTTTTGTTTTTGTATTTTAAACCTGTTACACATTAGAGTTTACTGGTTTGTGATAGTGAAAAATTAACAAAAGGATTAGAGAGTCCTCTCCCACTGGATTAAGTGCTTTTGGAATGCCTGGGGTTGCTATCTTTGTCCACTTCCTTCAGATGATAAGAGGAGTAGAACATTTACCAAACTGGTGTTTAGTCCTTATGGATAAATTTCTGGGATTAGGAATGGATTAAGAGATTTATGGAAAATGATAAGCATTCTAAATCCCCACATTCAAAGGAAGATAATTGATACTAGAAGTAATAACATGATAATGAGAGTTTTTGAACTATTTCACATAAACAGAATACCACTAATTAAGTACATCAGGAAAAAAATACTCAATATATTTCATAAACTGTATTAATTTTTCCCCTGATCTCATTTTTATACTACACAGAAACACAGAGTTGGGTATTGGGTGTTTGAGAAGTCAAGTTTAATTTGAACTGTAAGTGAGCCTATCTACTACTCTATTTCTGTATTCTGATAAAAGAATGTGTAAACATTTTGGGAGGCTCCAGGGATTTTCAAATTTCAAACCTGCTTGCTGGGTTGCTTTGCAGCATTTTAAAAATAACAAACACTATCAGGATCCTTTTGGTTTCAAATGTTTTTGATTTATTCCCACATTTAGACCAAAGAAACTGATTAAAACCTGGTAATTTACTTTTGAGTTTTTAAAACAAAAATTTTAAACTCTCCTAGGTTAATGAAAAGAGAGGCAGTAGGGCAGTTTACATTTTGTGGCCATTTTCTAAGTATAACTAGATTCAAAGTTCTTTCATTATAAAGAAGATAATGTGTCAAAAAACAGTTGCTGTTTATCTTGGGGGAAAATCAACTAAAAAATTCTTAAAATATGGCAGCCTCTGTATTTTCGTAAGGAACAGTCCAATTTCTAGTCAATTTCATTCAGAAATCTCCCAAGAAATTTTCTGGAGTTTTATTTCACCTTATGAAATAAGTAAAAGAAAACTAGGTTTGTATACTAAGGTGATTGATTCTCCGAGTTGCAATCTTCCAGCAGATCAATTTGTGTAGCATGTTTGTTTCTGACACAGCTGTCTTTGGAGCAATTCACCTCCTTTAAATCACCGGCAACTCTTCCGCAACTCTTCCAGCTGCTCACCACTATATAATCCATTCAATTTACAATACCATCATTGTCCTTTGTTCTGCTTCTAGTCAGTATTTTCTCTGTTTCATTTTTTGTTTTGTCACTCACTCGAACAATCTGTAACAATTAAAATGACAAACTCTTTCTGACTTACTTCACTCTCAAGATTGTTTTGGCTATTTGGGGTCTTTTGTGTTTCCATACAAATTATAAATTTTTTTGTTCTTGCTCTATTTAAAATGCCATTGGTAATTTGACAGGGACTGCACTGAATCTGTAGATTGCTTTGGGTAGTATAGTCATTTTGACAGTATTGATTCTTCCAATCCAAGAACATGGTATGTCTCTCCATCCGTTTGCATCGTCTTTGATTTCTTCATCAGTGTCACAGTTTTCTGCAATCGGGTCTTGTGATGAACTAGAGAGGTGGGATGGAGGGGGTGGGAGGCAGGCTCAAGAGAGAGCAGACGTATGTATACTTATGGCTAATTCACGTTGTTGTATGGCAGAAACTAACACAACATTGCTGCTGCTGCTGCTAAGTCGCTTCAGTCGTGTCCGACTCTGTGCGACCGCATAGATGGCAGCCCACCAGGCTTCCCCGTCCCTGGGATTTTCCAGGCAAGAGTACTGGAGTGGGGTGCCATTGCCTTGTAAAGTAATTATCCTCCAACTAAAAAAACACTGTGATAAAAAAAAATGACAAACCCATTTAAAACAGTCATGCTGATAGTGGTTTCTATAAGGTAGGCAAAGTCTAGAAGGAAAGTTTGGGCAACCAGGAATCACCCTCCAAATCCCAAGAAGGTCAGGAGTCAAGGAGTAGTTCTCAATCCATCTGGAAACAAATCGCAAGGACCCCCACTTCCTAGTACACAGCAGCCATGAGCTAATACTCGCACCATCAGGCAAAGGGGAAACCCACCAAGGTCAGCCTTCTTACAAACCTGTGAAATCAGATGAAACAATGGATTTTATAACCCTGACAGGCAAGAAACTTGAGAGGTCAGTGGAGGGGAGACAGACGGGAACAGGGACCCCTCCCCACTCCACTTTGATCATCCAGTGACTATTCGGTCTGATTTCCATGTATTGTTGAGTGTCTCTCTGTACCCAGAGGACAAGAAGACATTTTGCAATATTAGATCTGGTTCACGGTAAATATCAAAACCTCAGTAATTGATTTAGAATTTAATGACATATGGAGAAAAGGCTAACTTTCTCCTCTGATAATTCTTCTCAATAAAAATAAATTGGCTCATCTATCTAACTGTCTGCACTGTTTAGCACTTTATTGCCATATGATTATTAAGATTTGTTTCCAACTAACATTTTTTTAGTTCTGGATTCACTTGGTGTGGAAGAACAACTGTTTATTTCTCTTTGGTTTTATTATTTTGTAAGACATCGCATCTTTCTAAAGTCAAAGTAAAAAATAAAAATGTTCAGACTACATTAGCTTCCAAGCCTACTTTCTCCTGTATCCTTTCTCTCCAGATAGGTGAATATTTTCAATAGTTTTTGAATTAACCTCCTATTGTTTCTTCCTGAAAATATAAACAAGAGTACACACTCACAAGCTTACACAAATATACAAGCACATACACAAATTGTTTGTACCATAAACACTACTATGAACTTTGCTTTTTTATTTTCATTTAAAAAAACATCCTGGGGTAACATATCATAATGCACAAGGATATTCTTCATTCTATTTTACAACTATATCCACACCCCTGGGTGGATGCCTCATAATTTATCCAACCATTTCTATAAATGGTAGATATCTGGATTGTTTCTTTATTTTGATGTTACAAATAATGCTGCAATACCTGTGCATAGATCATATTTTTTGTTAATTTTCTGCTGATTCTAACCTACTCATTTCAAAGGAAAAACCACAATTCATAAACAATCCATATGATTTGCAATTTATCGATCAGATGATCTATACAAATCTAGTGGAACCATTTCAGAATTCAATGCAGAGATTTCATGTCAAGCTTCAGAAAGCTTATCTCACGTGAGAAAAATACCAAAAGCAAACCAAGTACAGAAAAATCACCAAATTCTTCATGATTTTCCTTACAGGGAAACATAATCCATGAAAGATGTGCCATCTCTAGCAGGCTGGCTTGTCTGGTGACCAAATAAGCATTAGATAATAGTTACAGCAGCACATAAATTAGAAAGCTTTGTTGTATTATGATCCTTTGTTATCCACCACCAGCAAAAATTGGGAGGCAAAATGGTGGTTTGCTGAATTAATAAAAACTAGACTGAAATAGTATGTTTAGGGAAAATTCTGGTGATTTTAGGACAGATTTCTAGTAGATCTGTGTCATCATTTTTCATTTTTACTCACTGAGTTCAGTTTAGTTGCTCAGTCATGTCCATTCTTTGTGACCCCATGGAGCAGCACTCCAGGCCTCCCTGTCCATCACCAACTCCCGGAGTTTACCCAAACTCATGTCCATTGAGTCAGTGATGTCATCCAACCATCTCATCCTCTGTCATTGTCTTCTCCTCCTGCCTTTAATCTTTCCCAGCATCAGGGTCTTTTCAAATGAGTCAGTTCTTTGCATCAGGTGGCCAAAGTATTGGAGCTTCAGCTTCAACATCAGTCCTTCCAATGAATATTCAGGAATGATTTCCTTTAGGATTGACTGGTTGGAAATCCTTACAGTCCAAGGGACTTTCAAGAGTCTTCTCCAACACCACAGTTCAAAAGCATCAGGGCTCAGCTTTCTTTATAGTCCAACTCTCACATCCATATATGACTACTGGAAAAACCATCGCCTTGACTAGATAGATCTTTGTTGGCAAAGCAATGTCTGTGCTTTTTAATATGCTATCTAGGTTGATCATAACTTTCCTTCCAAGGAGCAAGCGTCTTTTAATTTCATGGCTGCAGTCACCATCTGCAGTGATTTTGGAGCCCCCCAAAAATAGTCTGTCACCGTTTCCACTGTTTCCCCATCTATTTCCCATGAAGTGATGGGGACCAGATGCCATGGTCTTAGTTTTCTGAATGTTGAGCTTTAAGCCAACTTTTTCACTCTCTTCTTTCACTTTCATCAAAAGGCTCTTTAGTTCTTCTTCACTTTCTACGTGGTGTCATCTGCATATCTGAGGTTATTGATATTTCTCCTGGCAATCTTGATTCCAGCTTGTGCTTCTTCCAGCCTAGTGTTTCTCATGATGTACTCTGTATAGAAGTTAAATAAGCAGGGTGACAATACACAGCCTTGACGTGCTCCTTTCCCTATTTGGAACCAGTCTATTGTTCCATGTCCAGTTTTAACTGTTGCTTCCTGACCTGCATACAGATTTCTCAATAGGCAGGTCAGGTGGTCTGGTATTTCCATCTCTTTCAGAATTTTCCACAGTTTGTGGTTATCCACACAGTCAAAGGCTTTGGCATGGTCAGTAAAGCAGAAATAGATGTTTTTCTGGAACTCTCTTGCTTTTTTGATGATCCAATGGATGTTGAGAATTTGATCTCTGGTTCCTCTGCCTTTTCCAAAATGAGCTTGAATATCTGGAAGTTCACGGTTCATGTACTGCTGAAGCCTGGCTTGGAGAATTTTGAGCATTACTTTACTAGCATGAGATATGAGTACAATTGTGCGGTAGTTTGAACATTCTTTGGCATTGCCTTTCTTTGGGATTAGAATGAAAACTGACCTTTTCCAGTCCTGTGGCCACTGCTGAGTTTTCCAGATTTGCTGGCATATTGAGTTGCAGAACTTTCACAGTATCATCTTTTAGGCTTTGAAATAGCTCAACTGGAATTCCATCACCTTCACCAGCTTTGTTTCTAGTGATGCTTCCTAAGGCCCACTTGACTTCAAATTCTAGGATGTCTGTCCCTAGGTGAGTGATCACACCATCATGATTGTCTCGGTCATGAAGATAATTTTTATATAGTTTTTCTGTGTATTCTTGCCACCTCTTCTTATCTTCTGCTTCTATTAGGTCCATACCATTTCTGTGCTTTATTGAGCCCATCTTTACATGAAATGTTCCCTTGGTATCTCTAATTTTCTTGAAGAGATCTCTAGTCTTTCCCATTCTATTGTTTTCCTCTATTTCTTTGCACTGATCGCTGAGGAAGGCTTTCTTATCTCTCCTTGCTATTCTATGGAACTCTGCATTCAGATGTTTATATCTTTCCTTTTCTCCTTTGCTTTTCACTTGTCTTCTTTTCACAGCTATTTTTAAGGCCTCCTCAAACAGCCATTTTGCTTTTTTGCATTTCTTTTTCTTGGGACGGTCTTGATCCCTATCTCCTGTACAATGTTAAAAAACCTTCATCCATAGTTCATCAGGCATCTCTGTCTATCAGATCTATTCCCTTGAATCTATTTCTCACTTCCACTGTATAGGCATAAGGGATTTGATTTAGGGCATACCTGAATGGTCTAGTGGTTTTTCCTACTTTCTTCAATTTAAGTCTGAATTTGGCAATAAGGAGTTCATGATCTGAGCTACAATCAGCTCCTGCTCTTGTTTTTGCTGACTGTATAAAGCTTCTCCACCTTTGGCTGCAAAAAATATAATCAATCTGATTTAGCTATTGACCATCTGGTAATGTCCACGTGTAGAGTCATCTCTTGTGTTGTTAGAAGAGGGTGTTTGCTATGACCAGTGTGTTCTCTTGGTAAAACTTTATTAGCATTTGCCCTGCTTCATTCTGTACTCCATTTACTCACTACCACATAAAATAATATTTCTAATAAAATAACATGAACCCAAATGTTGATGATGGTTCCATGTTTGGTGCTAAGAATAAACCTCCTAATTTAATTTCAAGCCTTTTGTGTATTAAAGGGACTAAGACTTTAACATGTTTAACTAAATCCAACAACTTGCTTTTAAACCTAATAGCAGGCCCTGTAAGTTGTTCTTTCCATTCCATTTCCCTCTTCCCTTGATTTTTAATGCCACGTGCTTGTCCTTCAAGACAATGTACTCTTTTTAAAACCGTCATAGACTACTAGGCATGCTGAGGAACTATGAGAGAAGGCAAAGGAATTAAATTCAGTTTACAGATCAGCCAAACTGCCCCATAATTTTTGTGCCTTGGTGCCATGAGAAAGCTAGGAGTGTGAAGTCACAAGGCCATGTTTCCCATCTCAGTTTAAGTAGTCTTTAGCAAGTCATTCACCTTCGTAGTACCTCAGTTTCCTCATCTCTAAAATGAAAGTAAGAGTAGTACCCTTCTCAGCTGTATGTTGTGACAGTTAATATTGAAAGCATTTGCTCTTGGAACATAGTAAGTGCTCAATAAACTGTAGCTAATGTGAAGTTTACATGATGATTACATATAGACCCATATAGGAAGAGAAACCGTGGGCTCAACTGTAAACTTTATCACTTCCCATCTGTCAGCATAGTGGAGTGGGAACGATCTTCCATATTAATGTAGGCACCTGGATATCTAAAGAAAAAGCCAGAAACTTCCCCAGAAAATAGTACCAGAACACAATAATATATGAAAAAAAAAGTGCTATCGAACCTCAAAAATTCTCTGACTTACAAGGTGGCCAAAATTATTTTGAGCTACTAAATCATTAAACAGTGGTTTGAGTAACAGAGAATTCAAATGAAACTGCCATAATAAATTAATTTTAAAACTTCCAGATTAGCTATCCTTGAGTAAAGTCTTTTCTCCCATCTCTCTACACACTCCCTCTACAAATCTAATCTAAGTTTTCCGTTTATATCTTTCAGCATCAATGTATTTATGATGCTTATGCTGTTTACTGGAGAAGGCAATGGCACTTCACTCCAGTACTCTTGCCTGGAAAATCCCATGGATGGAGGAGCCTGGTAGGCTGTAGTCCATGGGATCTCGAAGAGTCGG
>NW_011495067.1:829057-829629 GCF_000754665.1 Bison bison bison | reverse complement strand
CCTGGAGAATCCCAGGGACAGGGGAGCCTGGTGGGCTGCCATCTATGGGGTCGCACAGAGTTGGACACAACTGAAGTGACTTAGCAGCAGCATGCTGTTTACACTGATGCTTTGGTGATACTCTGATTTTTATTTCTTCTTTTCTGTGTTAAATAAGCCATGAAGGCAAGAATATTTATTCTGCTCACCACTATTTTCCTCATTCCTATTACCAAAGGCAGCTTTTGCAAAAAATATCTTCAATTTCACTAGTTATTTCACCCTCAATGCCCAATCTTTTATTCAGCCCATACATTTAAAATTTCATGTTAAATGTTGCAGTTTTCTTTTCCAGATTTCCATTTTTTTTTATGTATATTCCACTTTTCCTATTATTTGGATCATATTCTTCTCTAAATCCTTGAGCATATGTGTAAAAACCATTTTAAAGACACTGGACGACCCAGAGGGATGGTATGGGGAGAAAGGAAGGAGGAGGGTTCAGGATGGGGAACACGTGTATACCTGTGGTGGATTCATGTTAATATATGGCAAAACCAACACAATATTGTAAAGTTAAAAAAAAAAACTAA
>NW_011495067.1:777304-828502 GCF_000754665.1 Bison bison bison | reverse complement strand
AGAATGGACTGGTTGGATCTCCTTGCAGTCCAGGGGACTCTCAAGAGTCTTCTCCAACACCACAGTTCAAAAGCATCGATTCTTCAGTGCTCAGCTTTCTTCACAATCCAACTCTCACATCCATACATGACCACTGGAAAAACCATAGCCTTGACTAGACAGACCTTTGTTGGCAAAGTAATGTCTCTGCTTTTGAATATGCTATCTAGGTTGGTCATAACTTTTCTTCCAAGGAGTAAGCGTCTTTTAATTTCATGGCTGCAGTCACCATCTGCAGTGATTTTGTTAGGTAGCATTAATAAAGTGATATTGATGTTCTGAATATGCTTTGTTTGTTTTCTTTTAGAGTGTAGAGTTTTGTTTTCCTGGCAGACAAGTGTCTTTCAGCAGAAAGGAGCAATTATAGGGCTCATCTGATGCGTTCCTGTGTTGTCAGGAATCACAGTCCTGTGCTGCCCATTGCCCAATATCTAAAAACAGACTTTTTCCTATATGTTCTCTGTTTCTGTAATAACTTATGGTGAGAGGGCAAATCCTGTACCAGTTACTCCACCATGATTGGAAGCAAAATTCCTAAATACATGATTGAGTTATGATCTAGCTAAATAAAACCAATCCAGTAGTCTTGAAGATATTCTTTCAAAACTATTTTTCATCTATGTAGACATAAGAAGTAAAAGTTCCATTGGTTCTTTCTTGTGACTTTTTATTTACCCAGCTCTTTGGCAACTGGGACATAATGGTTACGGACATCTCTTTGAAGTCAGAGTACTTTGGAGAACACACTGCAATGTTATGTGACAAAGGGCATGGACATGGCAGTGTGAAGAATAAAACCATTATGGCCATCAGTCCACCATAGCAGAGCTCAGCTCATTGAAGGAAGAAGAGGGCACATTGTCAACTGGTGAAAATAGAATAAAATTTTACCAGCAAGAAAAGAGAAATACAAGTGAGACATTTAGCTGTTACAGAAAAATAAACAAAATTAATTTCTTGGACATTTTCATATGAATATGAAAGATATACCTGTTCCTATTGGATGGGTATAACTATGTCTATAGAGTAAGTCAGTAAAGAGCATGGGCTGTAAGGTCAGACTGCCTGGTTTCAAATTCAAGATCAGCAACTTACTGCTTGTGTAGCATGGAGAACTTAAAATATTTAATCTTTTAAACTACAGTCTTATTACCTAAATGGATAATAGGGTAGTTATCTGAATGGACAATGGTGAGAAGTAACTTCAAGAAAGTTTATAAAATGTTTATTTCCATGTACATAACATTATAGGCCAGGATTCAGAAAACTTTTCATATAAAGGAGCGGAGAGTATATATTTTAGACTTTGACAGCCATATGGTCTCTGTTGCAACTATTTAATTCTACTGCTGTAATGTGAAAATACTCATGGATAAAATACAAGTGAATGGGCATGACTGTTTTCCAATAAAGCTTTATTTACAAAAATAGGTAGTGGTCCATATTCGGTCTATGGCCCATGATTTGCCAACCATTGCAAATTATAATAAGTGGATCTATCATCTTAAACTCGATTTTAAATCCTTGGCAGTCAGAAACCACATCCTTATTTTGTTGTATTTTTATATCTCCTAGACAGTGCCTGATATAACATAGGTGCTTATTCAATGATTTTTTTTCATATAATTATTTATTGAACTCCCACCAAGCACCAAAGCATCAGTAAAATGCCTGCTCATATTCTGAGCTTTTCTATTCAAGGAAGCAAGATGGAAATTCTACCTGAAGAGTTAGAAAGGACAGAGTCCATTCTAGTATAAACAATCCAGCGAACAAGCTTGTTTTCTTCCAGCATTTGGATCACTTATGTTTCCTTTGCACCTTGCAGAAGTAGTTAACTTATTCCCCGTGCCACCAGGCCATGTTTTAAATCCTCATTATCTGGCCCCATTCTCTAGACAGGACATTGCAAGTTTCCTTGTGTGATCACTTCACTTTGAACCTAATGGAAGGGTGGGTTCAGTTTCTGATCCTCCAAGGGTTTGAGCCAGGACACTTTGTGTAACTCTGCTGTGTTGGTGATGAGGGAAGCAATGTATAATGTTTGATGAGGAGGATATCCTGTTCCCACCCTGTCCCCTGTCTCCGCCTTCGCAGGCAGCTCTGTTCGCCTCAACAAATACACCCTGCTGAGGTTTATGTCCTGAGGTTCATCCTTTATCTCAGGGTTCTATTACCTTCACCACAATATGTTAGCATGGTAGAAAGTCATTTTCATCTCTAACGCTTTTTACAGATAAAATAAGGCAATTATAGCATTATAAAATGTTCAGTTTTTACTCACATTAAGAGACACAGGGAGTCATTGCAAAACACCAAATTAATTCCATTGTATCCTTGCCAATAAAGCAAAGATATTTAGATCATAAATTTGTCGTGCACGTTCCTTTGGGGGGAAAATCTAAATAGCTACATCACAAACACTGAAAGCCCTATCCCAGCATCTCTAAGTGTGTTTGTGTATATGCTTGTGCATGAAAGAGAGAGAAACTATTACCTAAACACACTTAAAAACCACTACATCTTAACTCAGGCAGGGTTGGCACCACTTAACTGGCTTTGGTCATGTGGTTAAAATGACTACTTAGCTGTGTTTAAAATCAGAGCTTCCTATGTTGGCTGCTCCTGCAGATTCCGCCTAGAGAAGCAAAAACAATGACCCGATAGCTGAGACAAGACGTTAGGGATGGGTGTTGATGAAAAGATTTCCTTGTATTATTTTCATTAGATTTCCTGCTTGCCTCATCAATGCTTCATACACTGGGTGCCAACAAGTAGAGATTACTTTTATGGAGCATCTTGTGAAATTATTTCCTGTAAAATTTGATGATCTTCGCCTTAGTGATATAACAGAGCATGGTCTTTTCTGCAATTAGAGACAAATGAGCCGGGATGTGCGTAATCACAAAATGCCCTAGGGACACTCGCTTGAGGCAAGCTTAGATAAGCTCATGTCCATCTGTGGTCATTGCCTTCCAAGTTCAAGCATGATGCCACCCACCACTGTGTTGATAGTCCTGCTATCAGTGTTCCAAAAGATAGTCATCTTTGCTCCGCTATGTGAAAAGGATATATCTCTACTTTTTATTAGTAGCCCCTATCATCAAGTTCTGTGTGTTTCTCCTTTGGCCTAATCCTGACACCCAAGCGGCCCCATTTCACTCTATCTTGAGGTTTCTCAACGACAGCATTTTTGACATTTGAGCTCGATAACTCTTTGTTAAAGAACTCTTTGTTAAAGAAAACTGCTGCTGCTGCTGCTGCTACTAAGTCACTTCAGTCATGTCCAACTCTGTGTGATCCCAAAGACAGAAGCCCACCAGGCTCCTCCATCCCTGGGATTCTCCAGGCAAGAACACTGGAGCGGGTTGCCATTTCCTTCTCCAATGCATGCATGCTAAGTCCCTTCAGTCGTGTACGACTCTGTGTGATCCCATAGACGGCAGGCCACCAGGCTCCTCTGTCCACAGGATTCTCTAGGCAAGAATACTGGAGAGGGTTGCCATTTCCTTCTCCAAAAGAAAGCTGAGTGCCAAAGAATTGATACTTTTGAACTGTGGTGTTGGAGAAGACTCTTGAGAGTCCCTTGGAGTGCAAGGAGATCCAACCAGTCCATCCTAAAGGAAATCAGCCCTTAATATTCATTAGAAGGACTGATGCTGAAGCTGAAACTCTAATATTTTGACCACCTGATGGCAAAGAACTGACTAATTGCAAAAGACGCTGATGCTGGGAAAGACTGAAGGCAGGAGGAGAAGGGGATTACAGAGGATAAGATGGTTGGATGGCATCACCAACTCAATGGACATGAGTTTGAGTAAGCTCCGGGAGTTGGTGATGGACAGGGAGGCCTGGCATGCTGCAGTCCGTGGGGTTGCAGAGTCAGACATGACTGAGTGACTGAACTGAACTCTTTGTTGGAAGTAGCAGTAGTTGTCCAGTGCCTCGTAGAATATTTAGCAGCATCCCTGGCTTCCAACCACTAAGTGCCATCCCCACTCCCATCCCAAGTTGTGACAATCAGAAATATCTCCAAGTATTACCAAAGTTCCCCTGGGCATGCCAGGCACAAAATTATCCCCATTTGAGAAGTTATCGCTATATACGGAGTTGATTTTTCTACCAGTGGTTTCTATAACCATGTAAATTCTGACATAGTTTATCCTTTATTTTATCTCTAAATAAGCATTTATCTCAATAAACATCTTAAAGATAAGGGATGGAGAGCCAAAGCGATGGATTCAATTAGCCAAGATGACATAGCTCACTGATGATAAAGCCAAAGCTGGACCTCATTCCATCACAGTGCTGCTTCTCACACCCCCTGTTCCTGTGGGCTCCATCACAGAAGGCAGCCAGTAAAGAGGTGTAACATCCGCTCTGTGCTACACCAAAAGTCATCGTTAAGTAGCTAAGTCAATTGGTTACCCATTCATTCACTAATTCTAGCTAGCTCTGACTAATCCATTGTTAAAACTCTATTGGTTTCTTGGTTTTGCTATTATTGGTCTTTTTTGTTTTTTTAAGTGAAGGTGAAAGTCCCTCAGTCGTGTCCAACTCTTTGCGAAACCATAGCCTATATAGTCCATGGAATTCTCCAGGCCAGAATACTGGAGTGTATAGTCTTTCCCTTCTCCAGGGGATCTTCCCAACCCAGAGATCGAACCCAGGTCTCCCGCATTTCAGGAGGATTCTTTACCAGCTGCATTATCTTCTTTTATATTTTTCACTTATCTGTCCAGTTTCTTCACCTTGTCTTTTATTTATTGGGACACAAGAAGTAAAATAATTTAAATTCCCCGTGTATCTCTTTCTACTGCCATGTAAATCTGCTTGCAAACATATGAGATGGTGAGATGATATGAGACAGTGAGGCTGCACCTAACCAGAATGTCAGCGCTCGCATGGGGTCAAAAGAAGCAGAATGTGATCAAGTCAATCCATTAATCTTAGAATTAATCAACTATTATTTATTTAACAGGGTTTCAAATCATCCCAAACTTCAAACCTGATCACACTGTTGTTGGAAATCCTTAAGACTACTCCTCCCGTTGGCATGAACTTCTCTTCATCATCTGATTTCTTCTTATTTCTCCAACATTAGCAATAACTCCCCTTGCCCTCACCATTCCTAGGCTGTTAACTCCTAGCAAAGTACATCTTAGATTGCTAGTCTTTCTGAGAAATAACCCTTCAACCACATCCCATCAACCTGAGCTTAGACATAAGATGTGAGTTTAAACACTCCTGTTGCAACTGTATAGTTAATGGCGTCTCACAAATGGGAAGCTCTTTGAAGACGTGAGCTACCCACCCTATGAGGGAGGCTGCAACCCTCATCCCCCACTACCACGTTCATATATTTGTGGATTAATTTAATTACTAAGTGAATGCATAAATAAATGAATTAACAAATGTGCAGCTACTTGAAGCAGAAACCAAGTTAAGGATTTAGCCTTGAGACTAGTTAGAAATAGACATACAGTTCTTCCTGACAAGGAGAAGTCTCTGGGAAGGAAAACAAACAGTTGTAGGAAGAATCTAACTCACAAACGCAGCCCAGTTCTTAAGACCATAGTAAGTAATATGTTAGTAGCCAGTAACTCAGTGGATGTTTATGAATTAATCCCCCAAAGTAAGGCACCATTCAGGTTAAAATAGAAACTAGAAATGGTATCAGTATAGTCCCTGGGTTGGGAAGATGCCCTGGAGAAGGGCATGGCAACCCACTCCAGTATATATAAAATAAGTCATTAATGTTCTGCAAGAAACTAGACACTAACTTTACCTTTATTTAAATTATGTTAGCATCTTTGGTTTCTATGTTCAACTGTTTATTGGTATCTATGTAATTATTTTGGAGAAGGCAATGGCAACCCACTCCAGTGTTCTTGCCTGGAGAATCCCAGGGACGGCAGAGCCTGGTGGGCTGCTGTCTATGGGGTCGCACAGAGTCGGGCACGACGGAAGCAACTTAGCAGCAGCAGCAGGTATTTAATTAGCTGCTTGTTTAATGAAGCCATTTATTACTGCCCAGATAGCCATAATCAAGGGTATAATGCAAATAAAGTATGAAAAGGATTAAAATAAATTCATCAGCCAAATATGAGCTCCTCCTGTACAATGGAGAGATTTATTATTTCAGGTCTGCTATTGAGGTTAGCCTGATTGACTTTTTGGCTCTGAATCAACAGTCTATTATCTCATTTTAAGATAAAATCTGGTGAGTGAGAGCCATATCATTTGTTTTGCAGGCATAATCAAGGAGAGGTATATTCATTTACCTACCATGGCACCTGGCAAAACAAATTACTGCAGCAAGATTCAACATACTGTAGTTTTTACTCATTAAACTTCATACTAATTTTCTGCACTGTTCCAGGTTTTAAGGAGAACTAGAGCTTTGGATTGTTCATGTTATTTAGACAGAAAGTGGTTTCTTTTACATTATGACTTACCCCAACAAACCACAGTGTTTTGGAAAACACTTATGAATTGCAGGAGAAAAAGAAAAAAGAAAAAGAAAAAAAACTTCTCTTTGTTTCTTTCCCAAAATAATTTTTAGAAGGAGATATACAGATAAGAATAATTAAAATATTACACAGTTTTAGAAAACTCAAACATATGACCAAAATATGGACATTTAAATACAGTAATCATTAGCAAATGATTTTAAAAGTTAATGCCAATTTATTTTTGCTTCTTTGGCTCCCCGTTCCTACAAGATGAAGTCTGCATCCTATCCATGGCTTATCTGCCTGAGTTTCTTGTTACCAACTCTTCCCAATATGTTCACCCCCAAGGCACGCAAAACAGTCTGAACTCTCCATATCGTGTCATATTACTTCCACGATGGGACTGGCCCCACTGCTCCCACTCAAAATCTGAGTTAATTTCATTAAGAAGATGTTTTTCCTAAAGAAGAAAAGAGTCAACGTGGAGGTGCAAGGAATTAAGAAGTAGAAAGGCATGTGATGGAAGGATTAGGAGGCACTTGCGTTGCAATCCAAAAAGGAAAACTTCAAAGAGTTTAATTTTATTTTAACATATTTTATTTCATGTGGTTTTAACTAATCAGAAGCATTTGATACCTAGAAATATGGTGTTATATAAACCAAGTTATATAGTATAAGCAAAGGCTCTATACACTCCAAGTGATTTTTTTTTTCACATATAAAACTTTAGTCTTTTTATAGTTGGAAATATAGGTGGGTCATTAAATGTTCACATCATAATATCACTAAATCAGTTGGCACAGTGAAGTGTAAATAATGTCACTCATAGGAGATGACTGAGTTTTCCCTGTAGTAATTTTCAGTAAACTATTAGACTAAGGTATTAGAAAGCCAAGTGATTGAGCTGACAGTTTTCAGTCACAGGCTTTTATCTTCAAGTCATGGATTTAGAAATGAAGCATATGCACAAATTCTGTCAGGAAAATGATGTAACAGATTGATAACTTCACATGACATATTTTTATAACTATAGTCATGCACTGAACTTAGCTCCTGTAAAAACACAATAGCTCTCCATTTTATATCTCTCTAGCCCACTAAAATTACTTTCAAAATTCAAGTAGCTGAATTGCACTCAATACGTATAACATATTACTACACCATCTCATTGTTCTATTCAGATATCTTTTTGTATGACAACTTAGCTGTTGAGAATGAGCAAGTCTTCTGTCCTTAAAAACTCGAACAAAATTGGAAACTCAGAAACATTATTGACATTTTTATTTGATTTAAGATAATTTCTTTCACAGTCACTTAAGCTTTCATTTACACTTAAAAGCTGAGGAAGCTGCTCCCAAGTAAATCCTGCAAAGCTCTGATACAGAAGTATTTCAGTTCAGTTCAACTAGGATTTCCTGATTCCACGGCTGGAGAGTCCAGAAAATTATAGGAGGATTATGAACACGGCTTCTACTCTCAAAGGTTAATGTAAATGGAAAGACATAGCATATACATGCATGGTTCCTTCACACAGGTTTATGTGTTGAGAACCCTGTGTGGTGCTGGAACATAAACTAATGTAATGGTATGCTTGAATTCCTGTTCAATGGACAGGAATTTATTTAAATCTTGGGGAAATCTTAATAGAAAAAGAATTAGAGTTATGAGTATTGAAACTATAAAGCATAAAGTAAGATGTTCTACTATTCAAAATTGTAAAAGATTAGATATCAAAATCAAAACAAAGTCAAGGAAATGGCACAGTGGCTCAAAAATTCAGGAACATGCCACTAAAATGAATTTGCAAATATCAACAGATAAGAGGAAAACAAGGAGATCCAACCAGTCCATTCTGAAGGAGATCAGCCCTGGGATTTCTTTGGAGGGAATGATGCTGAAGCTGAAACTCCAGTACTTTGGCCCCCTCATGCGAAGAGTTGACTCATTGGAAAAGACTCTGATGCTGGGAGGGATTGGGGGCAGGAGGAGAAGGGGACGACAGAGGATGAGATGGCTGGATGGTATCACTGACTTGATGGACGTGAGTCTGGGTAAACTCCGGGAGTTGGTGATGGACAGGGAGGCCTGGGGTGCTGCGATTCATGGGATTGCAAAGAGTCGGACACGACTGAGTGACTGAACTGAACTGAACTGAATGGGCACCACAAAATCATATGTTACTGATATTGAGATGGGCCAATCTGCAAAAAAGGATAAGAGTATAATGATTTGGTAGAAAAAAGATGATTGTAAAAAAGAAAACTATCTTGTAACCCACTCTCATAAAACACATTCAAAGTATGAGGCTTCTCTAAAAGAAGCCCAGTGTTTCAACTGAGTAAGAATATTCTGCTTCAACAACATGGTTTAAATAGTTATGATGAGATTATGTCCTATGAATGATCTCTTTTAGGAAAAAAGGTTAAAGAAAACTCAGAGATTCTAATCATTTTCAGAATTGAAAAGGTGGCATGTAAGGGGAAAGGAATATTTGGCCAAATTCAGAATTATTAAATTAGAGAGTTTTATATTTGCAATTTGGACCCAAGTAGAAGAAGCACATACTCTTGTAATGTATGTATCAGATTCTAATATATATATTCTACTATATATCTATAATATCTATTACATTCTAATATAACTATATAATATATGTAGTTTAGGATTTACCTGAAGAAGTAATTTTTTAATTAATTTATTTTTTTATTGAAGGATAATTGCTTTACAAAATTTTGTTGTTTTCTGTCAAACCTCAACATGAATCAGCCATAGGTATACATATATCCCCTCCCTTTTAAAACTCCCTCCCATCTCCCCCCACCACCGCATCCCACCCCTCTAGGTTGATGCAGAGCCCCTGTTTGAGTTTCCTGAGCCATACAGCAAATTCCCATTGGCTATCTATTTTACATATGGTAATGCAGGTTTCCATGTTACTCTCTTCATATGTCTCACCTTCTCCTCTCCTCTCTTCATGTCCATAAGTCTATTCCCTATGTCTGTTTCTCCACTGCTGCCCTGTAAATAAGTTCTTCAGTACCATTTTTCTAGATTCCATATATATGTGTTAGAATACAGTGTTTCTCTTTCTCTTTATGACTCACTTCACTCTGTATAATAAGTTCTAGGTTCATCCACCTCATTAGAACTGACTCAAGTGTGTTCCTTTTTATAGCTGAGTGATATTCCATTGTGTATATGTACCATAACTTCTTATCCATTCATCTGTGGATGGACATCTAGGTTGCTTCCATGTTTTAGTTATAAATAGTGCTGCAGTGAGCAATGGGATACATGTGTCTCTTTCAATTTTGGTTTCTTCAGGGTATATGCCTAGGAGTGGGATTGCTGGGTCATATGGCGATTTTATTTCTAGTTTTTTAAGGAATCTCCATACTGTCTTTCCATAGTGGCTGTATCAGCTTACATTCCCACCAACAGTGCAAGAGCGTTCCCTTTTCTCCATGTCCTTTCCAGCATTTATTGTTTGTAGACTCTTTGATGAGGGCCATTCTGACTGGTGTGAGGTGATATCTCATTGTGGTTTTGATTTGCAGTTCTCTAATAATGAGCAATGTTGAGCATCTTTTCATGTGTTTGTTAACCATCTGTATGTCTTCTTTGAAGAAATGTCTGTTTAGGTCTTTTCCCCACCTTTTGGTTGGGTTGTTTGTTTTTCTGGTATTGAGATGTATGAGCTGCTTGCATATTTCGGAAATTAATCCTCTGTCAGTTGTTTCATTTGTTATTATTTTCTCCCATTCTGACGGTTGTCTTTTCACCTTGCTTATAGTTTCCTTTGCTGTGCAAAAGCTTCTAAGTTTAATCAGGTCCCACTTGTTTACTTTTGTTTTTATTTCTCTTACTCTAGGAGGTGGGTCATAGAGGATCTTGCTTTGATTTATGTCATCGAGTGTTCTGCCTATGTATTCCTCTAAGAGTTTCATACTTTCTGGTCTTACATTTAGGTCTTTAATCCATTTTGAGTTTTTCTTTGTGTATTACTTGAAGACATAATTTTAAGGACTGAATGGTTTTTATATATATATATATATTCAATCCTTAATAGTATTATAGTAATATACATTAATATATTTATTTGTTTAGGTTAATTTATTCATACTACATATACCATATGAGTGGGTATATAATATCTTTTATATATGTATATATATATATATATATATATAATCCTTAAAGCAAATCTCTGAGTTCAGTACTATGATTATCCTTCGGTGCAGAGAAGAAAATAGGCCGCCCAATGATAACGAAGTGCCTAGACCACACAGTCAGTAGGGATCAGAGCTGGGATTCTAATATAGTTGGCCTTCCATATCTGTGGGTTCTCCATCTTTGGAGGATTCAACCAACCTCAGATGGAGAATAGTTTTTAAAAATATTCCAGAAAGTTCTAAAAAGCAAAACTTGAATTTTCCAAGAGCAGGTGACACAACATTTACCTAGTAGTAACAACTAGTTACTATTTACAACTAGTACTACAACAACTAGTACTATTTACATAGTAATAACAACAGGGTAGGAGATGTGTTGGTTCCATGCAAATATTATCCCATTTTATATAAAGAACTTGAGTGTTCTGGAACTTTGGTACCCACAGGGGCCATGGAACCAGTCCCCTGCAGATTCTGGAGGTCAACTGTACAAGCAATCTGACTCTAGAGTATGTGCTTTTAAAAAGTATATTCTCTCTCCCTACATAGCAAATTGTCTCTGAAAAAACTTATTATTTTCACTAGCACAGGCTCACCTACACTCCTGATTGTCCCTATAACTGAAAAGTGTCCCACTAGCCTTTCACCACTACTCAGCACCTAAGCATTTTTCAGATTTCAGGTCAAGCATTCCCTGAATTTATTGTCTAAGTCTGTTTTCTCTGTTATAGCTCATATCACTGTGTATGAGCTCATGTAGCCAATTATCTTCCTCAAAACAGACAGTTCATAGTAAATAATGTGATAATTTGCTTAAAGTCTGTCCCCACCAGAAATTTTCCTCATCCTTTAGTGGAGCACCTACCACCACATCTGGAACACTGTAGGGATTCAAAAATATTTGTTGAATAAATGAATAGAGAAAGGAAAAAGGAAGGAGGAGAGAAAGAATCACCCATTCTTTGAAAGCTGAGTAACTTCGGCATTAAGCTGTCTCCAGCTTCCCCAGGTGGAAGTGGTCACGCCTTCCCTGGCGAGCTAACCTCCCTTGTACCTCCCTGTGCGTTGTTATTTGGGTCTGCTTTCTATTACCTTTAATTCATGCATTCCCCCTTCCTTACTGTCACGTAAGCCTCTGGACATCGTGAGTGTGACCTACTTTCCTTTCCATTTTCTTCAGTATATTGAACGGCAAAGTGACTGGGGGAATGGAGTTTTTGACTGAACTGAATTAGAGAAGATGAAGGTAGTTTTCATGCATAATTTATCCTTCCTGGGGCTCCAAATTTGGAAAGAACCATGCTGGAAGGCCTAGAAAGAATTGCATGCTTTTTTACAGCTAATTCAGAAATATGAAGTTCCATACCTACCTTGCCTACACATGCTGTTCTCCCATTGCAAAATTCTCATTTAGCAGGACAAATCTCTAAGGAAAAAAACACTCAAATACACCAACCAAACACATTGTCTTCTGTCTTTAAAATATAAACCACATGCTTTTTACATTTTCACAGACTCTGGACTCCATCAGTAATACAGTGACCTTAGAGTCCCCCAGTTTTGGAATTTCAAATGCTGTGTTGGTCATATACATGTGTTGACCCATCCTAGGATTCTGTTTTTCCAGGGGTAGTGATGGACTCTCACGATTAGCCCACACCCCTTTGTGGGCCAAAGCCTCTGGGAGATGGATAACCGCTAAGCTAGGTCTGCCGCCTGGGTCAGGGAACAAATCACCATCCACCGTGCTCTGTGAAGGCAGAAATCAAACTGGTCCACTGGGTCTCATTAGCACCGTGTCCTTACTGGTTGGGCCAACCCACCCACTGAATTCAGTCAGCTGTCCACAGGAAGTGCCATATTAGAAAGTAAGCTCACCAAATTCCCAAAGAGAGAGTGAAAAATTAGGATATGTTTCATTTTAGTTCAGTCACTCAGTTGCGTCCAACTCTTTGTGACCCCATGGACTCTAACGTAAAATCAGAATTTGAAATTATGGAATTAAGATAGTAAATGCTACACTATGTGCAGTCAGGAGTAGCATCTTCAAAAGACAACTTCTTTATCTTATTACTATCTAATTTCACAAAGGTTGGAAATAAGACACTTTACCATTGAATGCTAGCTGTCCAAGGAGCCAAGGACAAAAAGGTGGTTGGTCCACAGCTTGCACTACATCCTTAGAACCTTCTGGCAATGATGGGTTGTCCTTTAAGGACCATGACTGAGAATATTCCATCCTGTTCTTTCTATTAGGGCCTGTGCTCCCTTTCTTTTATTTCCATCTCAAGGTCTAAAAGACAGAAGTCTACTGGACAAAGGAACAGTAGACTAAACAATATCATCCCCCGCTACTCAAATGTGACTCTCCTTCCACCCAGAAGTCCCCATGAGCTCCCTGCCTTGCCTGCTCTCTGTGGAGGCTAAGAGGTTTGATTTTCAAATGCTAAAAACAGAATATTCTAATCCTGCTTCTACTCCAAAAAATAAATAAGTGTCCACTCCCTGGCATCTTAAAAAAAAAAAAAAATAGGGTTAAAGACCCTCCAAAGCTCTGATGGGTATTACATGTGAGTTGATGATGGATTATATAAGCTAGCACTGGCCTTTTAGAAAGACATACCAGCCTGTCCAATCACTTCAGTTAACACACTAAGAAATTGGGTTTCCACAGCTAGCTGTGGAACATAGCCTAAATTCCACCCAAGAGAGATGCTCACCCCAGACCCTGTCCTCCGCCTTCGACTATGACATTCTTTAATAGACTCTGAAGGAAGCAGACAGCGGGCTCAGTCTATCGGCAGATAATGAGCACATAACTGCTGCCCATGTGAAAAGGTCTCAGGAAATAGGACACAGAAGAGAAAGGCCAAGTGACACATGCAGAGCACGAGGTCATTTGTAGCAGGGCTGCAACTGAAATCTGAGCCTGTGAATCTTGCTGTCTCTATAGGGTGCTGAGTTAAAGAGCTCCTCCTGATAGATTCAGAGATAGACATTTGGATTTCAACTGAAAATTGTGATCACATTTCTAAAGCCCAGAACAGACTGCAACCCAGAACAGCCAGCCACTCAGGTTAGCAGCAAGTCTTACACAATGAAGTTTTTAAAAGGCAGTGGCTTTCTGCTTAGCTTGACACAGGCTATGCCAAGTCCTTTCATCCCAAATCTTAGAGTCTAGGGTCTGATGTCCTGCAGATAATTGTTCTCCTTTGATGCACAATAGATGACTCCCGACTCAGGTTTATCTACAGATGGCAATGGATGTGCTTCTTCCTGCTTTGCACCTTGAATTGTGAGTCCTCCCCAGCAATCTAATAGACCTGTAGGGTGAAGACATTGCATCATGTTATTATAATAAATAAGAAGTAGTGCTACCTCAGTTTTCTTTCCAACCAAATATGCTTTTCAATATGAATAATATCCTAAAGCCCAAACTGTGTTGAGTTGCTTCATTTCCTGGTTCTCAGAGTGCTAATAAAGATTGCTGACTGTACTATGGTGTGATTTATCTATGTTTGATGCCATAAACAAAATTTCCTCTAGGAAAAATAATAATTGTGCATAATGGCCCTATCATTCATATTACAAGTGCTTAATTTATAATAAATATTCTATGAGCAATTCCAGATAATATTGGCTAAAAAACAAAGTAAAAAATTTAAAGGGTGTTTTGTCCTTCCCACTTTGGCAATATTAGCACAACTTGTTGAAAGTGACTATTTCAGTCATGTTATTCATGTAACACAACTATATGCGTTATTATTTCTAACCCAACTAACCAGTGAATTTGCTTGTGTTTCCCATTATTTTTCTCTAGGTCATAGTTTACATGTTAAGCTACCATTATGTTAGCTTTTTCATCATATTACTCTTTTGAGGATTGACTCTATCTTTGCTTGTCTACATAATTTCTCTCTTCCTATCTTACATTGCTTTCTCAAAATGTAACAATAAATATATTTGACAAATTTCACTATAGCCAATCAGGCAAAAATATATCTGTATGCATGAATATGCCAATAACTGATGTCTGTCTGTGATCCATTCTGGGAAGAAAAAAAATCATTTAAAGGAAATTGTTATGTATTATCATTTTCACATAAAAGTCACCTGAGAAATTGCTTCTCTATTATAATAGTTTCTTAAGCCTATTAGTTCAGTTCGTTACAAGAAAATGTCTTATTATAAAACATTGAGCATATGAACATGCTTTTTCTTCTGAGTTTTAAAAAAGACAAAAGTAATCAAACTGCTTTGAATTTTAAAAAAGAAACTGAATTCAGATAGTGAATGTAATTAGTCACAAATTTTAACTCTGCAGTAGGGCATGAAGATGAGACTTGAAATGGACTTTATAAACACTCCATGGACACATTGCTGAGAACTTTTCAAGCTTCTCTGATTGCATTGCCATTTCAAATAAATCTGCCCTTAATGCTGACTCAGAGATCTTTTTTTTTTTTAAAGAGACAATTTTTTTATAACGTCATATCATCCTTTCTTTTAAAACAAAATAATCTGCTATTATAATTTCTTCTTAGGCAATGTGAGTAGAGATAACACTGAAAATTTTTTTTCCAAAGAAATGAGATTTCCTCTTATTGTGAAGATGAAACACTCCCTCTTAGTCACAGTGAGCTGAGGGGGAAATCGGTCATTTGTTCCTTGGTTTTAGGTGTGCCTTCTAAATCAGATGGCATTCTCAGACACTTGGGGTACATGACAAGGACTTTCCCTAAACAGTAGCTAAATACTAAAATAATCTAGACCAGAATCTGGATTTGCTCCTACTGAGTGAAAAGTTGGGTGATAAAGAGAAAATAACATACAATAGCTCCCGAAAGCTCAAAACCAATATCAGCTGATAAAATTAATCCTAAAGAACCAAGATGAAGTTGAGTATTTTCAGCTAGGTGACCTTGTCATTGAACTGGAATTTTGGTTTTAAAATAAGATAGAGAAAATGAATTTAAAAATGAAAAAATAAATAAGACGGAAGGTATATTTGCAGAAGGGAATTCATTTCTACACCACAAATAAGCATTCTAATGGCAATGGAGAAATATATCAATTTTAAAGTATAAATGTCCTAAATATAATACCCTAATTTTCTGAAACTTGTTTTAAGGTGTGCTACTGATTCTGGAAATCGTTTCATATGCTCTTGAGAAGAATGTGTATTTTGCTGTTGTTGGGTGTTGTGTTCTACATATGGATGTGTATTAAGTCTGAGCAACTTCTCTGCATGCATGCATGCCTGTTCATGCTTAGTTGCGTCAGTTGTGCCCAACTCTTTGCAACCCCATGGACTGTAGCCCCCCAGGTTCCTCTGTCTGTGGTATTTTCCTGGCAAGAAATACTGGAGTGGGTTAACATTGCCTTCTCTAGGGGAATCTTCCCAACCCAGGAGTTGAACCCACATCTCTTGTGTCTCCTCTTGAGTCTCCTGCATTGGCAGGCAGATTCTTTACCACTTGGGCAACCTGGGAAGCCCCATATACACTATTGATACAAGGTATAAAATAGATAACTAATGAGAACCTACTGTATAGCTCAGAG
Organism: Bison bison bison; assembly: GCF_000754665.1. Lineage (NCBI taxonomy): Eukaryota > Metazoa > Chordata > Mammalia > Artiodactyla > Bovidae > Bison > Bison bison. The sequence goes on along the minus strand of NW_011495067.1, from coordinate 812,274 downwards.
AACTCTACATGGTGCTCTGCAGTGACTTAAACGGGAAGGAAATTCACAAAAAAGAGGGGATACATGTATATGTATACATAAACAGCTGATTCACTTTGCTGTACAGCAGAAACTAACACAACATTGTAAGGCAACTATACTCCAGTAGAAATTAATTTTTTTTAATTTGAAATATTATGAATAGGAAAGTGCATGTATCCATACTCCTGAACTCATGGTGTATACTATACATTGACTCAGTGCCCGTTTAAATACACTCTGGTAGAATTCTTGAACTACCAAAGTCAGACAGCTAAAGCTATATTTTCTATGCTTTTATTGCAGCCAGAGTTCTGTTTGGGAACTTGCTTCTGCCAAACAGACATACTATAGGAGACTTGGAGCTAAGTGGTAGAGAGACTGGCTTGTGGCGGTGAAGGTGTGGTTCTTCTGGGGAAGCTGAGGCAGGTGGCAGAGCATCAGGTCCCAAGAGACCTGGGTCCTGAGTGCAGGCACCATCAGGGTGCTACGCCCCCACAGCACCTCTGCGGTGTGGCCGCTCATTTCTCCTGCTGATCTATTCCTGATGAGGCAGGCTCCAAGCCCAGGTATGTGACTTCCTTGCAGATAATATGTTCTATAAACCCTCTCCTGCTTAAGTTAGCTAGAAGAGAATCTATGGTCTGCCACAGAGAATCACAAATGACCTAGCCGTGAACCCAAAACTTCAACAAGCCTCATAATTAATGGAGGAATATTAGAATTAGCCTATTTTTAAAAAATCAGACGGATAATAAGCAAGATCAAAAAATGCAGTGCTGAATGGAAAAAGTAAAAAATTTTAGGGAGTAATTTAAATGCAGAGAATGTGACTTCATAGGTATAGAAACGAAAGGAGAGAGAGATGAGGGAGAAAGAAAGGATTTTCAGTCACTTCTCCAGCGACATTTCAGACCCTCTCAGCCTCATCTGCTGGGTTTCGGCACTTCGCTCTCGGCGAGCTGCTGCTGCAGTCGTCACACGGGATGGGCCAGCCGCCCACCGCACGGCCGCCGTCACGTCCACTAGACGCACCGGCTGCCGCCCGGGAGCTGCCCCGCTGACAGAGAGCGGTACAAAGCAGCTGCAGCATTAAGTGAGGGCTGGTCGCCCCTCGCTTTGACCAGTAGGAAGCGTGAGCATGGGGCTCCGTTCTCTCCTCTCTTCCCCTCATGGACGGTTCTGAGAAACAGCCATTTATACGGCTTCTTGGAAGATACATTCTACAAAACCAGGCAGCCATATTTCCTTAATGCCTCCTATCCACTCTTCCTCCCACCCTGCCCTGTTCTCCTTTATCCCCAGCTTTGTCCCCTGAGACTGCATCTCCTGATAATACGTTACCACCAATACCTTTTCCCCGGGCTCTGTTTTCTGGAGAACCAGGCTCAGATAGGCAGACAAGCAAGGGAAACTTGTCTAACTCAGTGCTCCTACATACACTGACCCCAGAAACATGATTAACTTAAATCTCTTTCTGAGGTTCAAGAACGATAAAGGAAATAGGGGGAAAGGGTGCACAGAAAAGGCATTAAGGAATGAAATAAAATATAGCTACAAAATACTGGCAAAACAAAGGCTTGATCTTTAAAAAGATGAATAAGGTAATCTTTACAAGACAAATAAAAAAGGAAAAAGATTTAAGTTGTAATGGAATAAATAACAACATATAAAACATTTAAATTATAAATAATTATGCATAACTATATAGAAATTGGAAAGTTCAGATAAGATGAAAGTATAACTTATAGAAACAGAGAATATAGAGGGGAAAAGTTTCATATCTCAATATATAAAGTGAACATAACTCTGTAACCAACCCAGCTACAGACCGTACACACACAAAATGTTATATACCAGTGTATCTTATATGTACAGAATCAAAATCCTAAATAAGTCCTGCGTTATGGAACTCACATAATATTCTAGGTGAAATATATCCATCTTGAGTTTATTGCTGGAGAACAAAGATGATTTAGTAGCAGAAATCTTACCAGTGTGATTCACCACATTGTTTATATGAGAACAACTGTTACCATCCAAATAATTGAAGGAAAATCCTAAGAATTTTAATTCAACACCTATTATAAATAGAAATAAATGAAAATTTTCTTTACTTGATATAGACTTCCTGGGCTTCCCAGGTGGCACAGAGATAAAGAACCCACCTGCCAATGCAGGAGATATGGGTTCAGTCTCTGGGTCAAGAAGATCCCTGGCAGAAGGAAATGGCAACCCACTCTAGTATTCTTGTCTGGAAAATTCCATGAACAGAGGAGCCTGATGGGCTGTAGCCCATGGGGTTGCAGAGCCTAATATGACTGAGCCACTGAGCACACACACACACATACCTGCAAAACAAATGACAAGGTATCACCATATTTAGTGGAAACATCTAAATTATTTTCCCTCAAAGTCAAGATCAAGTCAGAAATACCAGTTATTACTGTGCTGTTGCTGAAGACATTGTTGGATATCTCTAAAAATGCTTGAGGACCAGGAAAATATAGAAATGTGGTTTGATTTAAATAAAAAGAGATCAAAATGTCCTTATTTCAGGATAACATGGTCATTACCAGGAAAATTCTGTGAAACTCGGCTGGTGGTAAAGTGCCCAGGTGAAAACCCAGGTCTCGCTCAAGCTCCAGCCAAGGCCATTAACGGCTTTGCTCCCTGGTTTCCTCCCATCCACATCTCAACATTTCCTGCCCCAAATGCAGGAAATCACTTCAGCTTCCTGAATTGAATACACTCCCCTCAAAGCCTGCCAGCTCACCCCTAGCATCTGTCACTGTGAACCTCACAGCTTAAAGAAGCGGAACTGAGCCTGGAAAGAAAGGTTACAGAGATGCTTCAGTATTTCTTGGGAATTACCCTAGGCTGTTGCCTGAGGGAAGGGAGAAGACAGAAGGAGAGAAACAAATAAACAAATACACATTGAAGGGACCACATGTATTTTAATTTATTCATTTTCAGTTGAAGGAATGCTGCTCCACAATACTGCCTTGGCTTCCACCATACATAAATTCAAACCAGCCTTTTGAACATGTATTTTGTGAAGAAAAAGTAGTTGTTAATATAAGTTTGGAGAAATGCAAACTTACATTAAGCTTCCATGGAAGAGGTGTTAATTCAAACATTTAAGCATTTTTCAATTTATGGATCAAATAATCCACAGTACAAAAGAATGGACACCTCTCTCTATCTTATGTTGATTGAAAAAAGAGAATCTGGTTTCAGTTGAGCACACAACAGTTGGCTTTATATGGACTTGAAGGACTGGAAAGAATGCGAAAACAATCTAGACGAAGAAGACTGATCTGGAATCCACCAGATGGTGGATGAACAAGAAAGGTAGTGTGTAGGTGTCCGCTGACCAGAGCAGGCAGAGCACATAGATTCACAAGCCAAGGAGAATGAATAACACCAGAAATGGAAAGAGGAATACCGACATCTTTAGGGTGTAAGGAAAGAAAGAGAACAGCATTGTAGTATTTCATAACCGAGGGAATTCCTAAGTTAAGAGCTCTAAAGATAGTGTTTCTGTTGTTTCTGTTCAAAATAGTTAATTTTGAACTATTTTTTTCTTAAATGGTTCTGCTCTCGGCTTATGTGTAGCTTTATATTGGGTAGTCTTACATCATCTGAGGCAATAACTATAAAGATGAGCATTTTTCATTTTTCCATGAAGCCCTTGTAGAAGAGGCAGTGGATACAGCCATTGCAATTAATAAAAATATTTTACTTAAGTGTTTTCATAGTACAGATGCTGACATATTATGAAGCTTTTAACATAGAGTAAACAGATAAAAACTTCTTTTCCCCTTTTTTGGTGGGGAGGAGAATTAATTTGAGACTTTAGTACCTAAAATCAAATAGCTGGAACAAAATTTTTAATCAAAGGAAACCTTAAACTCTTAACTGCTGCACTTCTACAATGCCTTGAGATTGTTCCACTAAAGTTTATTTTTATTTTTTCTTGCAGTACTTAAGTAACTACTTGTCCATGAGCTAAAACCAGTAAACATCCTACACTAGACAGCTTTGATGTCCATAAGCTGGGTATCAAGCAATACAAACATGTCTTAAGTTTTTATACTTCTTTGCTTGAAAAGTGGATAGAAAGGAGATACAATAAACATTACAAGGCAGGGAGCAATTGGAAGGATAGGAAAGGAGATTAAGCAAGAAACAGGGATGAAACAATGGACATCACAATATAAAATAAACTCCAAGAAGATTAAAGAAAATGGCCAAAGGATATACATAGGGAAGTCCTAGTCCCATCACTTCATGGCAAACAGATGGGGAAACAATGGAAACAGTGAGAGACTTTATTTTCCTGAGCTCCAAAATCACTGCAGATGGTGACTGTAGCCATGAAACCAAAAGATGCTTGCTCCTTGGAAGAAAAGCTATGACCAACCTAGACAGCATATTAAAAAGCAGACATCACTTTGCCAACAAAGGTCTGTAGAGTCAAAGCTATGGCTTTTCCAGTAGTCATGTATGGATATGAGAGTTGGACTATAAAGAAAGTTGAGCACCAAAAAATTGATGCTTTTGAACTGTGGTGTTGGAGAAGACTCTTGAGAGTCCCTGAGACTGCAAGGAGATCCAACTAGTCAATCCTAAAGGAAATCAGTCCTGAATATTCATTGGAAGGACTGATGTTGAAGCTGAAACTCCAATACTTTGGCTACCTGATGGCGAAGAACTGACTCATTGGAAAAGACCCTAATTCAGGAAACACTGAAAACAGGAGGAGAAGGGGATGATAGAGAATGAGATGGTTGGATGGTGTCACAGATTCGATGATCAAGCTTTGGGAGTTGGTGATGGACAGGGAGGCCTGGCGTGCTGCAGTCCATGGGGTTGCAAAGAGTCAGACATGACTGAGCGACTGAACTGAGCTGAGAAAAGGAAACCCAAATGGCCAATGCTCACTAGTTTTTGGAGAAATTCAAAGTAAGACCACATTAATACCTTATTTTTCACTCATCAAATTGGTAAAAATTTTAAATTCAGAAAATAGTAAATCCCAGCAAAGAAAGGGAAAAAGTAATAACAGGCAGTTGGTAAAGGGTGAATTGGTACAGCTACTCTGGGAGGTCCATTTGGATATTCTTAATCTCAATTTTCAAATTTGCATCCATTAAAGTTGAAGATACCTGCTAGAACAGACAAATCATATTTCTAGTATAAACTCTAACAAACAACATATATGCCCAAGGAAATGTAGAAAGATGCCCAAGGCAGCATTATTTTCATGGGAAATATTGGGGAAAAAAATACTCATCAGTGGGAAAATGGATAAAAACAGATATACATGTATTGGATAAAAACAGACACAATGCTAATTTATATAGCTACAAAAATTAAAAAATTAATCTTTAGAAACCAATATAATTAAATCTCTGTAGAATAAAGTTTTGGGTAAAAAAAAAGACAAGATGCAGAATGAAATATAAAATGTAATACATTTGATTTAAATTTTTTAAATCTACAAAGAATAATTCTTTTATATAGATATAAATCATTAACTATTAAAATATAAATGTGAAGCATATTAATTTTTGACTGTTATCTCTGGTGAAGGAGAACTGAAAACATAATTGGAGAAAGTGCAAAGAATGTTTTATCTAGTGAGTGAGGCAGTATTTTTTAAAAGGTAAATTTAAAAGAAACAAGATAAAGGATGAATAATTAAGTATAGGTGGTAAATATATGTATGTTTATTATATAATCTCATTTTCTGTGCCTTAAAAAAGTTTTCATACTAAAAAAAATGTCACATTGAATTCCAAATAATCCTATTGTGCTTTAATCTTAATGGAAAAAAGCAGGCTGTTGAGTGCAGCCCATGATTTCAGCAATTTAAACGAGCAATGGTAAACTGGGAGCCCTCCGTCAGATGAGGTCCTTGGCCCTATTTTGCTTGGCTATGCCTTAATATTGGCCCTCACAGTGTTTTTAAACAATGTGAAGGATATGCCAACATTTTAAAATTCAGTTCAGTTCAGTCACTCAGTCATGTCTGAGTCTTTGAGACCCCATAGATTGCAGCATGCCAGGCTTCCCTGTCCATCACCAACTCCCAGAGCTTGATCAACCCAGGTCCATCGAGTCAGTGATGCCATCCAACAATCTCATTCTCTATTGTCCCCTTCTCCTCCCACCTTCAATCTTTCCCAACATCAGGGTCTTTTCCAGTGAGTCAGTTCTTCGCCATCAGGTGGCCAAGTATTGGAGTTTCAGCTTCAACATCAGTCCTTCCAATGAATATTCAGGACTGATTTCCTTTAGGATGGACTGGTTGGATCTCCTTGCTGTCCAAGGAAATCTCAAGAGTCTTCTCCAACACCACAGTTCAAAAGCATCAATTCTTTGGCACTCAACTGTCTTTAAGATCTAACTCTCATACATTACCACTGGAAAAACCATAGCTTTGACTACACCAACATTTGTTGGCAAAGTAATGTCTCTGCTTTTTAATATGCTGTCTAAGTTGGTCATAGTTGGACACGACTGAGCGACTTCACTTCACTTCTTCACTTCTAAGTTGGTCATAGCTTTTCTTCAAAGGAGCAAGCTTCTTTTGATTTCATGGCTGCAGTCACCATCTGCAGTGATTCTGGAGCCCAAAAAATAGTCTCTCACTGTGTCCATTGCTTACCCGTCTATTTGCCATGAAGTGATGGGACTAGATACCATGATCTTCGTTTTCTGAATGTTGAGCTTTAAGACAAGTTTCTCGCTCTCCTCTTTCACTTTCATCAAGAGGCTCTTCAGTTCTTTGCTTTCTGCCATAAGATGGTGTCATCTGCATATCTGAGGTTATTGATATTTCTCCCACCAATCTTGATTCCAGCTTGTGCTTCATCCAGCCTGGCATTTCACCTGATATACTATGTATATAAGTTAAATAAGGGTGACAATAAACAACCTTGACGTACTCCTTTCCTGATTTGGAACCAGTGTATTCCATGTCCAGTTCTAACTGTTGATTCTTGACCTGCATACAGATTTCTCAGGAGGCAGGTCAGTTCATCTGGTATTCCCCTCTCTAAGGTTTTGGCATAATCAGTAAAGCAGTAGATGTTTTTCTGGAACTCTCTTGCTTTTTTGATGATCCAATGAATGTTGGCAATTTGATTTCTTCTTCCTCTACCTTTTCTAAATCCAGCTTGAACATCTGGAAGGTCCTAATTTTAAAATTAGGATAAAAAAGTCTGACTTTCACCTTTTTTTTTTTTTTTTGGTGAAATCAGGCAATGTGAGCCATAGTCCAATAGGCCAAGATGGGTGGAGTTGGGTGACTGCTGGTTCCTTTCAGGTCCAGAGCAATCCAGGAACTGGCCTCAGCCCTGTCCCCTCTGAAACCGCATCTGAGTCCCACTTGTCACCTACCACCACACTTGCCCTTTTCTCCTGCATCCAGTGAAAAAGCCAAATATTTCACCTGACCATCTTCATTACCTGTCTCTTCCTCATAGGCATCCAGGTTAGTAATGCCTATTAAAAAAAAAAAAAAGATCATTGAACAAGGATTGGAGAGAAGTAAAACAAATTATTTTTCACTGCTGTCTCTAAATTATTGGATAGCATTTTCAAGGATTAAAAAGAAGTGTGAAAATAGCCAAACCCAAAGATTCCTTAATATTCCTACTTCAGGTCCCAATGCAGTGCAGAATCACTCTTTTGGGATTATTTTCTGTTCCAGATTTTCTCCACTTTCCTGCCACAGGTTCTGTGGTTTCTAATTTAATATACTTGGTCAGAATCACCTATTTAGCAAACATATTCACAAAATAATTCACTGGGGCACAAAAATTATGGGCCTGGGCCGCAAAAGTTATCTAAAAGCCAAGAGAATAATGTTCCTGGAGTGTTCAGAAGATGGTAATGATTTAGAGTGACATTCTGGCACCAGACTCCCTGGTTTCACATTCTGGCTCTAAAGCTTCTTCTTAACTGCAGTCTTAAGAGAGCTGTGCTTTGATTTTCTCATTTGAAGAATAGTACTAATCTCATAAGGCTACTGAGAAAGAATGCTACAACAACAAAACTAACAAGTGTTTAATTGAATGTCTGTAAAAATAATAAACTAAAACTTTTTCTCTTAAATGTAAAAGTTATTAGACTTAAAAGCCTTTTGAAAAAAACAATTTGAGAGTTAGTTTTCTCCACTTATAAGTTCTAAGTATATGGTAATTTCTAATAAGCAATGATCAATTTTCTCAAAATTATTAACTGGTTGAATTCTTTGGGGTGGGACTTCCCTGGTGGTCCAGTGGCTAAGATTGTGAGCTGCCAATGCAAGAGGCCTGGGTTCGATCCCTGGTAGGGAACTAGATCCTACATGCTGCAACTAAGACCCAGCACAGCCAAGTAAATAAATATTTGAAAAACAAATTATCTGGTGGTTATTAAAAGCTTACCACCAAATAATTTCATAAACAAATTTTAAAACTATTCCTGAAGCAAAATATTGTTTTTAATGGGAGATGTGGGAATATTTTAACATAGCTGATAGGATGAAGATTACAGATTCTAAAATTAAGCATGCCTAGAGTTTACATCCTGAAAAATGAAGTCAGACATCCTGGAATGCAAAGTCAAGTGGGCCTTAGGAAGCATCACTATGAACAAAGCTAGTGGAGGGGATGGAATTCCAGTTGAACTATTTCAAATCCTAAAGATGATGCTGTGAACGTGCTGCACTCAATATGCCAGCAAAATTGGAAAACTCAGCAGTGGCCACAGAACTGGAAAAAGTCAGTTTTCATTCCAATCCCAAAGAAAGACCATGCCAAAGAATGTTCAGACTACCACACAATGGCCCTTATCTCACACGCTAGCAAAGTAATGCTCAAAATTCTCCAAGCCAGGCTTCAATAGTACATGAATCGTGAACTTCCAGATGTTCAAGCTGGTTTTATGAAAGGCAGAGTAACCAGAGATCAAACTGCCAATATCTGTTGGAATCAAAAAGCAAGAGAGTTCCAAAAAATATCTATTTCTGCTTTATTGAATACACCAAAGTCTTTGACTGTGTGGATCACAACAAACTATGGAAAATTCTTAAAGAGATGGGAATACCAGATGAACTGACCTGCCTCCTGAGAAATCTGTATGCAGGTCAGGAAGCAACAGTTAGAACTGGACAACAGACTGGTTCCAAATAGGAAAAGGAATACATCAAGGCTGTATATTGTCACCCTGTTTATTGAACTTATATGCAGAGTACATCATGTGAAATCACAAGCTGGAATCAAGATTGGTCGGAGAAATATCAATAACCTCAGATATGCAGATGACACCCCCTTATAGCAGAAAGCAAAGAAGAACTAAAGAGCCTCTTGATGAAAGTGAAAGAGAAGAGTGGCTTAAAACTCAGCCTTCAGAAAACGAAGATCATGGCATCTGGTCTCATCACTTCATGGCAAATAGATGGGGAAACAATGGAAACAGTGTCAGACTATATTTTTGGGCTCCAAAATCACTGCAGATGGTGACTGCAGCCATGAAATCAAAAGACACTTACTCCTCGGAAGAAAAGCTATGACCAAACTAGACAGCGTATTAAAAAGCAGAGACATCACTTTGCTGACAAAGGTGCATAGAGTCAAAGCACCTTTGACTCAAAATATGGTTTTTCCAGTAGTCATGTATGGATGTGAGAGTTGGACTATAAAGAAAGCTTAGCACTGAAAAATTGATGCTTTTAAACTGTGGTGTTGGAGAAGACTCTTGAGAGTCCCTTGAACTGCAAGGAGATTCAACCTGTCAATCCTAAAGGAAATCAGTCCTAAATATTCATTAGAAGAACTGATGTTGAAGCTGAAACTCCAATACTTTGGCCACCTGATGTGAAGAACTGACTCACTGGAAAACACCCTGATACTGGGAAAGATTGAAGGCAAGAGGAGAAGGGGATGACAGAGAATGAGATTGTTGGATGGCATCACAGACTTGGTGGACATGAGTTTGATCAAGCTCTGGGAGTTGGTGATGGACAGGGAAGCCTGGCATCCTGCAGTCCATGGGGTCGCAAAGAGTTGGGCACAACTGAGCGACTGAACTGAGAGTTTACAAATACCTTAATGGTTCTGGAACTGATTTGTTAGAAAACAATACAACAATCCATGTGAGAATGATGATCTTTTGGCCGAAGATGAAAATAACTTACAAAATCCTTCATGCATTTACTTAACTGTTCATTTCTAGTACACATGCATAACAGCGTCTGAATTGTTAAGCCCACCCCCCTAGGGAACCAACTTTACCAACTAAAGTGCTTGTGTTTTGCTTTTAGTATTACACACTATTCATTTCCAAAGTACTTTGGTCAACACCTTTCCCTATCCCTTCAGTAAGACTGTTTCACACATATATTCATACAAAATACAGATTATTTTGTCACATTCTACAGTTCATCCTGAGAGTTCCCAGCTTCCAAAATGATTGTGTAAAATTTGCATTCATCAAGGTTTGTTCTCTGTGGTAAAATTCTGTAAATTTTGCCAAATGTGTAGAGTTACATACTCAGAGTGAAAGCGTTACACAGAATTTTTACCATCCTAAAGACAAACCCTGTGCTTGACCTGTTCAAGCTCACTCACTTCTCCGTGAACCTCTGGCAGCACTGATGTTTTGATTATGTCCATAAGAAGAAGTTTGTCCTTTTACAGAATGTCATGTAATTAGAATCATACAGTGAATAGACTGGCTTCTTTCAGAGAGTAATATGCATTTAAGTTATTCATGTCTTTTTCATGACTTAATAGCTCATTTGTTTTTGTTGCAGAATAATATTCCATTGCATCGGTATACCACAATTTGTTTATTCATTCTTAATTTAAGAGATGTCTCCATTTCCAGATTTTGCCAGGTAAGAATTAAGCTGCTATAAGCATTTGCGTGCAGATTTCTGTGAGGTTGCACATTTTCAACTCAGTCAGGAACATGCTTATTGGACCTTATAGATTATTTTTACCTTGTATGAAATGACCAGACTGTCTCCCAGACTGTTACCACTCTGTCTTCCTGCCAACATTGAATAACTGTTGTTGTCGCTCCACAATCTCATCAGCCATTGGCATTGTCAGGTTTTTGAATTTTAGCTATATTAAATAGGTGTGTAGTAGCACATCTCACTGTTATTTTAATTTGTAATTCTCTAGTGAGAAATGATTTTAGCATCTTTCCATGTGTTTAATTTTCATTCATCTGTTTTCTTTGGTAAGATAGATACTTTTCAGATCGTTTGCCCATTTTTTGATTGGGTTGTTTGTTTTCTTATTGTTCAGTTTTAAGAGTTCTTTATATGTTTTGGAGGCAAGTTATCGGATATGTGTTTTCACATATTTCAAATATTTCCCCCCAGTCTCTGGCTTCTCTTTTTATCCTCTTAACAGCTTTTTTCCACAGAGAAAAGGAGTTTTGTATTTTAGCAAAGTCCAACATATTCACTGTTTTCTTTCAAGGATCATGCTTGAAAGAACATCCTCAGATGCTTGGCCATGCTTTTATGTCTTCTTGCGGAAGTTTTATTGTCTGGTATTTTTTATTTAGGTCTATGATATATTTTCAGTCAATTTTTGTGAAACCTCTCTGGTCTCTATCTAGGTTTGTTTTCTTTTTGGACAAGCAATTTGTTGCTGTTATTATAAGTTCTGTCCTTCATTGACTTTCATTGACTTCATTGTCTTCATTGACTTCATTGTCCTTCATTGTCTTTGCTCCTTTGTCAAAGATCCAATTGATTGTATTTCATCAGCCAATGTTCAGGTCCCCAAGCTAAGGAGCAACAAGAAAACATAAAATACATTATTTTTTGCTTTCATTTTAATATCTTTAAATAATGAAGGTAAATTCCAATTAAAAGGCAGTATCCTCTATGTATGTTCAGTTTGTGAAAAGTTATCCTGCCTCAACAACGCAGCAAATAATTTTGACAGTGCAATTTGGCTTTACATAAATTCATCCTAACACCAGGCAAGATAATATGGTTTCCAAAGATGTAACTGAAGAGTAGACTTATCTGGTTCTAAAAAGGCAAAGAAGACATTCAATGATTTTTTGTTTTTGTCTATTTTTTTTTACTTTTCATTTATTCATAGGGGAGAGTAAGCTAACAATTACAAATCTGATGTTTTAGGCATCTCCCATGCTATCTGCTACATGAATACAATTAGCAATAAAACAGCAAGATAAAAGATTACTTTTTAATTTTGTACCACTGTGAAAATCATTGTACTTATTTTCAAGGCTGGTTGGATGGCACTGCTGAGAGAAGGTGAAAAAAGAAAGAGCTTACGTGTGAGCATTAAATTAATATAACTTTTATTAAAAAGAACATTATGGTGGCTGTATCAAATCCCCAACTGTTCTCTGTCATCTCTGGCAGATGAAAAGGAGGAGAAGCCCCACTGTTTGCGGGGAGAAGGTCCTGTGGCTAGTCCATCAGTATTTCGCTTTGGCTCCGTATTTCACATTACCACCCCACTTCCTAACAGTAGTCTCTGAAAGATGAAAGTGGACTCTCACTGAGAATTTCACACAAATGGATTAATTTGTGTCGCCATTTTTGGCACGTCGCCATGGATACGGCCATCTGACAGCCTCAGTGCAGCTGTGAGTTGATTGAGGGTCCATTCACAGTTCAAGGCTTTACAAAACCCATAACAAGAAAGAACGCTCATTAGTGGACAAAGACCCTACTTACACATGTGGGTGATGCCTCCAAGAGTGAATGCTACCTCTCAGTAAATCTGATCTTCATAGCAGTATCACCAAGGAAAGTAAGAATTACACCATGAAAGAGCATATTTAAAAATGTAGAGTTAGACTATATACACATATTTATATACACACACACACATATATATACATACAAATATATAGTATATACTATATATATATACTAGACATATAAATATATATATATGATACCTTGCTTTACTTTCTTTTCATTTAAATCTAGGTAACTAACAGTGAAATGGAAACACAAACCAAGGAGTGTGTGTGTTGTATATCCTATTAAAAAAAAAAAAAAAGAAACAAAATCAAAGGACAAAAAGCCATCTCTTGTTATAAACTTACAGACTGGTATTAGATTAATAAAGAAATAGCTTATGTCACTATGAAATGGAAAATCTGCCTTCTGCATATGTAGCGCATTGTGAAGTATAATATTGACATTTTAGATGGTCACACACGCCTGTGTACAGACACGTAGCTTTATTTCCCTGTGATTAAACTCATCTCATGGGACTCCAGGGCCGCTTGGCAGTGAAACGCCTCCTCCTCGAGGTGAACGTCAGACACTCCAGGGTGTAGACCCACCAGCTCAGGAAGCGCCCTCCTCGCGGCTCTAATTCCGGCTGACGTCTGGGTGGCTGGGGCGGAGTGTCCATTGCCCTGTAACAAGGCGGGGAGATGGTCCTGTCTCGCCGTGCCCTCACAGGGCCTGTGCCTCTGGCGTTGAGCCCTGACCCCTGGCCTGCAGCCTATTTTCCTGGCGTTAACATCCACGCACAGCCTCCAGTTATCACGTCCCTGTTCCAACCTGCTCCTCAGCCTTGATGCCAGCCCTCTGTCTGTTCAGCCACTTCTGCAGACTCTGGGGGTACGAGATGGGAATGCTTGCCTGCTTTTCCCAGGCTATAGGGAGATGCCTGAGACTATGAGGCTGACCTTGGACCTCACTGCACAGACATCCCAAGTACCTGAGACACAGAGAAAGAAGCCTTTCAGCTAACGGGACACAGAGAAACTTTGTCAAACTCCGCTGAATCACGACCAGCTCTCACTCTCACATTATGTGTCATCAGAAGAGTAAACTACATGTGAAGTTGCTCTTGACACTTTGATGTTCTTTAGCCGTGAGTCTCCCTTTATTTCTATCAAAAGGCCAGAAATAACAACTCCTTCAGGACTTCCAGGGCCCCAGATCCCTGCTGTTTTCCTTGGAATCAGAATCAAAAGACATCATTTGGCACATAACACATGTATAGTATAAGCTAATCCATCAACATGACAGCCTAAATGAACCTGAGATGCTACTGTCCTCTCCTTCGCTGACAGATTCGAAAGGATTTACTATTCCACATCCTCTCTTTTTCTGTTAAATTGGGCAGAAACACCAAATTAGAACAAATGATTTGGAACTGCTTACTTAGAAATACTTCATGTGGCTTAAAATTTTAGCACCAAATGAATCAGAGCACTGATCAACTCTGGAATTTGAGAGTACTTGCCCTCATTATGCAGGTGCATCTTAAATTGAAATGTTCTTTGTTAAAAACAAAGTCTGATGATGCTATCCTAAAGCAGTGGAAATGGTTAAAAATAATGTGCGTCATCTATGGGAATAAGTCGTGTAGGTAAAATGTGGAGCTGCATGAGATACAAAAGATTTACATACTATGTCTTTTTTTCTATGTCATTGTTTATGAATTACCCAAGTTCATTTACAGAATTTGAAGGCTCAGAAAGACTTCAGGGAGGAAGGGGGAAGCAGCTGGGGGCAATCTAATCCATGTGATGAAAAGGAAAGGCAATTAATGAGAAGAAAAGAACTCAGGAGAAAAAAACTCATACAGCAAAAAAAGTATCATAAAAAGTATAATGTACATTTCCAAAAGAGAGTGAGTAGTAGGCAGTATAGAGAAATTAATTTTCAATTTTCTTGTTTCTATCTGTTGTAAAGGCTGTTTTCTACCTCTTCTTAGATAATGATAATATCAGATCTTTTCGTTTTCTTACAGTTGTGTTCAGAATCCAGTGGTAGTTAACTTTGAGATGATACTTTGATGAGAAAATAATAGAAGAGCCTTTTTATTCTATTTTCTGTGAAGACTCAATCCAAAATCTTTTGAAAATGAAATGTGGCCAGATTAAGGTCAAAAGTCCCAGCCCTTAAAAATATTAAATAATATTAAATAAAGGAAAGAATGAATAGCTGCCCATCTGGAAAAAAGTTATTTCATTTATAACAACCATTGTTATAAATGGAGAGACAGCTGACATAGTGTTTTGGAGGACTGATTTTTCAAAGATGTGCAATTAGAGAACAGGAATGAATGGGAAAATTGCTACAAAAAGAGAAGTAAGCAGTGTTTCATCTTAGAAAATCCATAGTTGAAAATCTCAGTGTGTATCTTTTTAAAAGTCTTAGTTGGTTTTTTTTTTTTTTTTAATGTATGAAACCTCTTGGGTGTCAAAAGGATTTTAAGCAAAATAAAAATCAAAAAACATAAAGCTCTGAAAAGAAAGTTATAAATTAAATATAGAGACACATTGATCTGGATTATTATAAGCATGTGGGCAAATAGCTATTAATTTTCTGTGTGTTTTCACTCTTAGTACAGAAGCATTTTAGTTATTTTAAAGATTTATATCTATTTGATCTGGACAGTGAAAATCATGACACTTCTGTTTTCTAAGATCTTACAAGTCATTTATCAAAATGAGACATATTGGTGTCTGCCTGTTACATCAGTATTGACTCCTTTAGGAATGAATATAACTATATTATTGGCTGAAATGATCATTTTAGAGATAATTATAAGAAAAATCTCAACACTGGTTGATGGTGACACATTCAGCAGAAAAGCTTAAATATTTGTGCCAATAAGCCAATAAAATATAAACAAATTATACAACTTGATTACGACCTATATTTATGAAAATCTTTTAAGTTAAAACTTAAAAATAGAGACTTAAAAAGATTTTGCAGATAATGAAGTCTTGTGGGGAAGAAGCCTGTTTACAAGCCCAGAAAAAGCAATGGTGAAGAAGAGAAATTTCGAAAGCGTGGTTCTGGCCTTGGGCCAGGCCTGGGCAGTGACCATGTGAGCTGTCAGCAAGAGCTGTCCTCACTGGGCCTCGCTGCCCTTCACTTTCAAAAACAGAAAGCAACAAAGTTTGTCAGAAGTGCCAAATTTATATTTCAGAGTAAAATAATACACACATCCTACATTTGAGTAGAAAATTTGACCTTGATTTTTAAATGTCATTATCCGCAAAGAGTCGGATGTGACATAGCAAGTAAGCAACAACAACAAAACCTAAATAACGTGAACCCATATTTTAGAGTTTATGTTCTCTAATTCTATTCTCTGCCCACTGTTTACTCCTAATGAGATATCTGGCCTGATAACTTTGAATTTCACAGTTTATTTTTTTTTCTGCCAATTTCATTTTACTTCTTGTTGATATATTTTTAAAAAACAACAGCAACTATATTTAGTCCAGATAGAGTAACATGAACCGACTTTTCCAGAATAGAGAGCAGTGCCCAGCAGTCTACTGCACACTTTATGTTCTTTATCTCATCGAAACCTCAGTGCACATCCACACCAGGCACTGTTAATGTCATTTTACAAATAAGCGAGTTGATGCGCAAAGAGGTTAAAAAATTTGCCCAAAGTCTCAAAGCTAATAAGTGGCAGAGCAGAGACATGAATTGAGTTCTGATTATCCTCAACACTTGCAGATAAAATTCTTCAAATTTCTTGAATCCTGGTTGTACACCTTATAATATTAGTACATCTATCACTTTATTGATGAGGAAGTTTGCATAAGTTTGTGCTAAGCTAAACTAAACGTGATATGTTTCAGTTCAGTTCAGTTCAGTCGCTCAGTCGTGTGATATGTTTAGGCTTAACTAAATATGAAGGTTTTGTTTTGACTGATTAAGATCAAAAGGCAGCAAGGGAAATTTTTTTAGAGAGGCTGTCAAGGAACTGAAATTTAAAGTACAACACTTGGGCTGAGAGTGAATCAAATGTCAGCAAAGGACATGCTCCCTCAAGAGCACACAGTTCTTTGCCCTCATCCTTCGTGAAGGGGGCTTGGCGGGAGGAACGATTCCATGATCTCACAGCCACCACTTGTTTCCGTTTTCCATCCTCGTGAAATCCCAATCCCGTTCCCATCATGCCGGCTCTGGCATCTTTTCCACTCCATTGACCCAAAGAAGGAACACAATTTTTTTCTCTTTATTTCTCCAAGTGATCAATACTGAAGGTTATTGTGTGTGATAGAATCCAAGCTGAGTCTTTGAGAGGATCAGAGAGGGTTAGCAGAGTACACAAACACATAAAAGGACAGAATGTGATGGATCATCTGGTTACTATGACAGGTCAGACCTAACTACACAGTAGAGAGCTCTCTGAGAAGTAACCTTTCAACTATTACACAGAATATCCAAAGACAGATGTATACATCTAAAAAGACTGAAAATCTCTAAACCATAATGGTGAGAGTGGTAAAAGATCTTAGCAGTGTTTTCTTCTTTACATATATTCTTAAAAATTTATATGATAAATAAAACTTTTAAATGTGAACATATAAAAATTAATCATTGAATAAATATAGATACAGATGAAATACTTTCTTATAGCCCATGTTCATAAAACACACTCAGAGTATTCTGAGTAGTGAAACAGCTACAAACTTTATTTAAGCAATTTATATAATATTTTATTTATATATAAATTTTATTAAAAATACAGAATACTGCTGCTTATCTGATATTTTTTAAAAATATCCCATAGAATTTCACGATTTAAAAAAAAAATCCTTGGTTCAGGTAGGTGCTAGAAGAAATTAGATTGATTTCTGTTAACTTATTTGTTCATTTTATTTTTACTGATATTTTTTAATTTTAATAAATGTTTTGAATTCATTTCTTTGAAATTACAGGAAGATATGGACATTGGAACAAACCTTTTACAAATTAGAATAGATTCCAGATTAGTATTTATTTCTAACATCTTTGACCAATGTTATAAGACCATTTATGTATTTTTTCCTTCAAAATATGGAGAATCAAACATATTACCATGTAAGTAAAAAGATGATTTTTAATTGCATAGTTTAATACCTACATAAACTGCTCTATATTAAGGATTTTCACTGAGTAACTTTAAAATCAATTTAACTATCATTAGATATTTTTTATAATTCACTTAAAATAATTAAACATTCTACATCTGAAAAATAT
The DNA here is from genome assembly GCF_000754665.1 of Bison bison bison. NCBI lineage: Eukaryota > Metazoa > Chordata > Mammalia > Artiodactyla > Bovidae > Bison > Bison bison. The sequence goes on along the minus strand of NW_011495067.1, from coordinate 794,240 downwards.
CCCTCTTATGAATATTGTGTTTTAATGACTTTCAAATGGTGTAATCAAATGATTATTTTAAAAGATGATTATTTAGAATTTCACATGTTATACTAATACCTCTCCAAATATAATCTCCTAATAAATATCTCATGAAGCTTCCAAATAAATTCAGTGGGTAAAATCCTAGACACAATAGAGTTCAAATAAATTTTAGCATTTGAGATGCATGGACCCTCATAAGTTCTACTTCAAGGGATTGTTCTTCAGAGCAATAATTGGCAAGTGATTTTAAGCAATCAATTAGAAGTTTCCATGAGTAAGTAGGAGCCAAAATGTTGTGGGCTTGGCTCAAGGATACCTCTGTGGAATGACTGTTCAAATCCATCATGAGCAGAGTCCATTTTGCTTTATATTACACTTGTGTACTTTATCAAGGGCTCATCAACATGCAAGAGCTCTCATTCCAACTTGTAAAGCTTATAAAGAATAAGTCATGGTGGCTCTTCCAGATGATCTCCAAGACAGGAGAGAGAAGCCAGAATAAGCAACACAAGCCTGTTGCCCCACCAGTGACCTTTATCTTGAGCTTGAGTTACTTCCTGATGTAGATGTTGGAGACGGTTCATTTTGTATGTGACTTCAATCCAAACCAGCTCCCTAAAATGAGGTGAAAATGAAACTTTTGATCCTTTGGGCCCAAAGGAGGAGTAAGATATGATGAGTGCAACTGCTAAATGAGGTTCACTGGAACTTTTGGCAGGATTTTCCTTTTCTCCTTGTGTATAACGTGGGCTCACCTTCTGAGAGTCAAAGTAGAGAAAAAGTCAATGTGGTATTTACATCCAAATTCAAGTACCTTCAATTCACATCTGCTGAACAAAGATCATCTATTTCAAGAGATAAGAGAGCTCTTTAATGAGAGACTTGCTGCCAGCAGTTTTCCTGTAAGGCCTGGAGCAATGTGTGTCTAGAACCATTGTGTTAAATGGGATAAGGGAAGGAGCTGGTGAGATGAGGTCATGAGAACAGAAGAACTTTCTTGGAATGTTATTAAACTTATTAATGTCTTAGTTTGACTCTATGATGTAGAATTCAGCTAGCTTATCTCAGATGGTTTCCAATTCAACAGACAGTTGAATGGTCCCAAACTATAGCCTGTACCTCATCTACCTCTAGCTTCCCAGGAAACCCAGAAATTCAGCACAGGGCCCTCTTCAACCACAAAGCTTCATACAGGGCATACACAAAAACAATCACTGCATAGGTATTTGATCAGTAAACTGGGGCCCAAGGTGTCCTTGTTCTATTTTTTTATTTCCTCAAAGATTTGATGGAAAAAGAATGGAAATAAGAAGAATAACTCTAGGGGTATTATTCATTTCAATCATCAAAATAGTTAGACAATGGAGACAAAAGGACAATTGTAAATATATCTCAATCTCATTTTTCCGAAAAGGAAGGGCTTATCAGAGTTGATTTATGGAGTGTCAGATTTAAAGAAGTTATATTCTGGGAGAATTTGCAGTTTCTCTTCCCATTGCACATCAATAGAAAAATGCCTTTAGAGGATACTGAAGGAAGAAAAAGACTTTACAATATGGTAAATAAGACTTTGTAAGCCTGAGAGAAGGTTTAGGTTTAGAAAGTGGGTGCTTTCAAAAGAGAGTCAGTGCATAAGTTTTAGCTGAGGTGGGAGATAGACAAGATGTGGACAGGAGTGGTCACATTGTACAGAGAGCTTAAGGAAAATGCAGAAAGAATGAGAGGTCCCTTAATAAGTAATGTATTAGGAAGCAATAGTAGTGATTTGAGGGATTTGAACAATCAATATATTCTCTTAAAGACACCTGAGGAACTAGGCTCATGTTTATTGATCACTTTCTATATGCCAGTTTCTCTGCTAGCAATATCCATCCTCATGAGCTTTATTTAATCATATATAGTATATATTATATGTCAAATACTTATTATAAATCCATCCTGTAAGGTATGGATTTCTCTCTCTCACTTTGACATATAAATTTGCACCCCTATTTTAAATGAGGAGAGACTGATATTCAAAGTCAATATCTTGCCAAAACTCACACTGCTATTGAAGACCAGGTTGACAGCAATGGCAGTAGTGGCCAGTTATGCAAGTGTGGATCAAGAGAAGTAGAAACAACAGAGTTTGAATGAAAGCTTGGGAATTTGGCTTCATCTCAGATCACATGTACTGCTTCTCCCAGGAGCTCTCACACACTCTCCCTGAGCTCAACACAGTCACTACACTTCCTGGCCCATGTCTTGATGTCTTTTAATATGTCTGTTGACCCCTCTTGGCATTGAGCTCCCTAGAAGCAAAATCAGGGTTAGAATATATATATATATTTGATACCTTGCTTCACTTTCTTTTCATTTAAATCTAGGTAACTAATAGTGAAATGTAAATACAAACCAAAGAGTGTGTGTGTGTGTTTGAAAGACTGGCTGTAACTTTTTCTGCAGAGAGTGTCCATTACACATGAAATGATTCGAGCTTCTTAGAATCCCACCCTGGGCCTGCATGAACCTGTTTCTCCAGTCTCATCCCCTGTTTCTGTCCCTCTATAACCTTTATTCCAAACCCATTGTCTTCTGTCTGTTCTGGAACAAGCCAAGTATATTCCTACATGGTGTCTTTGCAGGGCTTGTTCCATTTTAACATTCAAGTTGTCACTTCTTCCAGGAGGCTTTCAAGAGTAACCATCTATGAAATGCCTCCCCCACCCCCAAGCACTGTTACGCTCATTCCATGCATATTGATCTCTGAATTAATTTATTTGTTTGATGATTAACTTGCTTTTCTTTCATCTTAGCACTGGAATATCAAGCTACATGGAAGTAGCTTTTCATTTCACTTTTGAACCTCCAAAGCCTGGTGCATGATAAGTACTTAATAAATATTTATGAATAAGTGAATGAATTGATTACCCATCTTGCCATCTTGCTGGGTAGCATTATCAGTTAGAAAGGAGATACCTGAAAATAATAGCTAATAATTGTTAACTTATTATTACTGTATTAGTATATTCTGGGCACTGTTCTAAGTGCTTTATGTGGATTAATACATTTAATTGTCAGAGAAACCTAAGTGAAAGTCACTCAGTCATGTCTGACTCTGCAATCCTATACAGTCCATGGAATTCTCCAGGCCGGAATACTGGAGTTGGTAACTGTTCCCTTCTCCAGGGGATCTCCCCAACCCAGGGAGTGAACCCAGGTCTCCCCCATTGCTGGAGGATTCTTTACCAGCTGAGCCACCAGGGAAGCCCTAACATGGTCACAATTTTGCACATGAAAAGCTAAGACCCTTAGACTATGTAGTTTTTAGCATAGAACATGGTACAATGTAGGTACAAGAGAATAAGTTACACAGAATGAATGAAAGCATCAGGTTTTCTGACTTATCACCTGGCCTATGATATAGTTCCTGAAGCTCATTGCCTGATATAGTTCCTAAAACTCATTTCAACCCACCCACTGTGCAGAAATTTGCGCTTTACCTTCAGGATTTTGCAACCACTGTGTGGTGTAAGCCATCACCTGCAGCATTAAGTGCGTCAACCCCTCTGGTCTCACAGAGCCCTCTCCATAATTGTGTTAACGCTCATAGCACATTCACAGTGAAAACGTGTGTTTACTTGTCTGTCTCTCTGAAGAGATGGAGTCTTCCAGAGCAGGGACACTGTTTTCTCGCCCAGCTCTCATCCATGACTGTCATAGCCCGAACACAGGGCAGAGTCTCAGAAAGTATTCGCTGGACACCACTGCCCATAAACTGAAAAAGAAATTAATTGCTAGTTCATCCAAACATAAGAATCCAATTTTCACCAGTAAAATGTGTTTTCAAATAATCTCCAAATGACTAGTATGATCAAAATAGTATTTTTGGCTTTTCTTATGGAATAATCAGGTTAATCAGCTGTATATTTCATATTTACTCATGTCAGAGATAGGCATCTTGCAAAATATACATTAGCCTTTGAAATGTACATGAACGTGACTTTTTTGGGCCACGTTATTAAAAGTGTCACTATGAGGTTTTGGATTCCCTTCATATATAAATCGCAGCTCATTAAGTCACTCCCCTAATACACAGTTAGTTCATTCTATTGATAGATAAGAAAACCTCTAGCGGTTCAGCATTGGGATTTGGTTAAGCAGATCATCTACAACAGTGGATGTTTCTCTAAGGCTTATCTGATTAATCCAAACCTCTGGAGTCTACTATACTGAGCTAGAAATTTTAGAAGGAGAGGTATTCTCATAATATTTTTCAACACAATTTGTTTCTGGCTTTAGCCAAAAATAACGTAAAAGAGATCTGTCGACACATTAAGGTTCAAAATTAGATTAAAAAAAAAAAGACACGGAGGAAAAATAAAGTCTTTGAAATTTAAAAAAGTTCCAGTCTAGGTTGCAGTTCAAACAATAATAAAGCCACAACACGAGGGTAAGTGCATCAGACAGTCATCCTTTATTTTAACAGGTTACGGTGCAGTCCCCTCTCAGGTAGGAACTGAGTCCATCCAGTCTTTCTCTGCCTCTGGCAAATTCATCTCAGCGAAAAGGTCTAGGAGATGATGAGAAGATACGAATTCTGAGGAGGGCAGCCTATAACAGCAAACGCAATAACAGGAAGTAGGTGGTAGACACACAGCATTAAAATGGGCCTTAAGTGTGAACTCAAGGGGGTGGGGAAAAAAAGTGAAAATAAATCCGTGGTGGAGGCCAAGGAGCACAGCAATTCTTCTGCCCTGAGGAGGAAGGCTTTGCCTGCATATTTGGAGAATGTTGATTTTCCCCCGTCAGGCAACTTTAATTGAATCCAGCCTCCTAGGAGTGACCAAAACAATGTAAGGAACCATCTGCCCTTGAACAAAGTATCCAGTTTGCACACCTACAGATAATTTAACATTTCCCAAAGCATTTAAAATGGTTTTGGCAATATAGGAATTATTTTGCTTTTAGAGTGCTGCAAAGCAAAAGCACAATTTAATTATCTTAATTTGGTATATTAAACGCTTGTTTGAAGTGGACTAGAATTCCAGGAAGCTTGTAAGACTAAGCTCCAGTGGCATTACCTAGGGACATAATTCCATGCAAACTGGAGCATAAATAAAATCACAATACACAGAGCCTATATAAGAAGGTGGGGTGGGGCGGGGAGTGGAAAACTTACCAATCTAGAGTCGATCTCTTAAAAAAGGCATTTGGTAAGGTTATGGTATTTGCCCATAGATGCTATAGTGTAAAAAACTAAATGGAGAAAACCTTTTCAGTTTCCTTTTTTTATTTTTAAAACTGAATTGGTATCATGTGCCATGATCATTCCCCTTATTCATTGGGCTCGTTCTATGTTTTGTTTCCTTAAAGAACAAACAACAAATTCTAGTCCATTTTCTGAAAAAGACACTTGAAGTGATTTGCTTGAATGGAGCCCAAAATCATGTGAGTGGAGCAAAATGCATAATACTTCAAGGCACGAAGAGAGAGTGGAATAGCATGAATCTTGCTGGTGGTGGTGTTTTTAATTTTTCCTACAACGGAGTGACTGAACTGAACTGAATCCCCCATATTCTCATGACACTTGTAAGGTTCTGTTTACCCCTGATTTTTAAATAAAACAGTCTTTTCCCATAGTTCCTAAAAGGATTTCAAGCAAAACGAAGTACAGGTATATAATGTGCATGTGTGCAACCCACCAGCCCACTTGTGAAATGTCGTGCTCATGACCGATAGTGGAGTTAGCAGGGAATTTGAAACCCATTTAGAAATGTTAGGAATTATCTCAGGAGGAGTAAGAGCCTTGTTTGGACTGAAGCCGCCTGGAAAAGTATGAAAAGAAAGACTCCAAGGCTAGATGCTGTTTGTGCATCTTCATACACGGACCACAGCACCGCTGGGTAGAGATGCCTCATTCTCTTCTGGAGGAGGCACTGCGCAGAGGTGATGGAGAACAGTCGTCTACCAGCTGCACGCCCCTCCTCACCAGGGGCAGCACAGAAGGTGAAAGAACCGTTTATGGTTGAACAGTTTCTTCCTATTCACACCACACCGCACACAAAGTTATGAACCCCACAGCAAGGTTGATTGCCATTTTCTTTTTTATGTTCTTCCAAATCTCAGGAGAGTTGGAACCAAGAATGAAAGACGGAGAACTACTACAGGGAAGACAGTAAGGGCTTTCAGGGGGCCGCTGCTGCCCAGAGCATCTTTCAAAATGGAAACCATCATAACAACTTGGGCGTGGCGGCGGCCTTGGAGCCCTGGATGCCATCTTGCACTCCAGACCCGTAGAAACTGGATGCGTCTCTGTGGGGAGTGGAATCTGGGCCACACACGGGGGCAGGTCAGGCAGGAGGACACAGGCAGTCTGCCAAGCCACACCAGGAGGGGAGACACCCACCACTTTCTGATTCTAACCACAGGTTGGGGATTCCCAGATACATAAGTCTTTCATGACAGCTTTGTGGTGTAGACACAGGTTTAGGCTGTTGTGGCAAGTCAGCCCTGGCAATTTTTGGACTTTCCCGCTGGATCTGAAGCACCTCTGAGAAGGCTTCCCTGAGGTCCGCAGTGGGTAGCTAGCACAACTGACCACAGTGCTTTCCTTTCTGAATTTCTGGATTCATGGTTCTCCCCTTGGGATGTGCTGGTAACCAACGTCCAGCAAGGACCCTGTACCAAAGGAATGATGCAGCGTGAAGACAAGATGTTAAATAAATAATATCCAGATAAATCTTGCATGACAATTGCAATAAAAGCTGTCAGGAAGTGCAGGATACTGAGAAAGCAGAGCTCATATATTCTATATCACTGATTCATCACTCAGCATTTAACACTAACTGCTTTCTATGGAGGAGAAGGCAATGGCACCCCACTCCAGTACTCCTGCCTGGAAAATCCCATGGATAGAGGAGCCTGGCAGGCTGCAATCCATGGGGTCGCTGAGGGTTGGACACGACTGAGCGGCTTCACTTTCACTTTTCACTTTCATGCATTGGAGAAGGAAATGGCAACCCACTCCAGTGTTCTTGCCTGGAGAATCCCAGGGGTGGGGGAGCCTGGTGGGCTGCCATCTATGGGGTCACACAGAGCTGGACACGACTGAAGTGACTTAGCAGCAGCTTTCTATGGGGAATGAGTTTTCCTGCTCTGGACAGGTCCCTAACCTTTCTGGGTGGACTGTTAATTCATGATTATTGACAGTGACTTGACCTCAGAGAGTATCACTTTGCAGAGATCTTTGATTAGAGCCATACAGCGGCATGTGAAGGTTTACTTTGAACTGAATCGTGTTAAAGAAACGCAGCTCTGGAACAAAGAGGATGGAAGGGATGTGATTAGAGCAGAGCTCATTGTAGCCACTGCATTGTAGCCTGGGGCGGGGCTGCGGAGGAAGGGAAGTTCCTCTTGAGGCACGAGTGTCTACACCCTTCTCAGTTCCTATCTGAAATGTGTGGGAAAGGAAAGCAGGAAGAATGACTTTAAAAATCCTGCCCTTTCTATACCTCTAAAGGAGGAGACCCTTAGCCCATGGTTTAGCAGAGATCCATCAGGAGCCTTCAGAGACACACAGTTAGCAGTGGAACCAAGGAGCAGGTAGAAAGTTACATACCTTTTCTGGAAAAAAAATAAGCGAGGAGAATTGAGTTGCGGTGAGGGAATGCTGGGGGTACAGAGAAAGGAAACCTAAGAAACCCCCGCCAACTCTTTGTGCTAAACACCAGCCGTTCAGTGATGAGGAGAATTCAGGAAAACAGGATGTGTTCAGCTCTGCAGGATAATGCGACTGACGACGGAAGCAGGGGATTTGCCCACGAAGCCTCCTTTCTCTTCTCGGGACACAGCACCACCCGGGCCCACCCCTGCTCCAGAGCAGGCAAGTGCCAGCTCAGCTTCCCTCCTTCACTGAAACTCTGCGCTGACTTTCCAGGGTTCACGCCAGGCACGTGGGCCAAGCCCCGAGCCCCCTTCCCACTGCTGGAAAGGGTGCTCCTCCTCTCCTGCTGCATAAAGGGGACTCCGCTCAGGCCCCCTGTCAGTGGAGATGGAGACTGCACACAGACCAGCCACATCGCTGCTGAGCTTTGTCCTTCATCAAAAACACAACCACCACCACAAGGATGTCCCACAGTTCTGGCTGCATGGCTCTCCAGAAATAGAGTGTCTGTGAAGCTGGCTTTCAGACTGTACTGTTAGAAAGATCGAATCTCTTAAACCACAGAGTGTGAAGTTGCCGAGTTCGGCGCTGTCAGGGCAGAACTCCAGGCTCCCTGCAGGTCCAGCCCTGCGGTGACAGTTGTCACACTTTCCAACTTGGCTCATAACTACTGAGACCTTTGCTGCACACTTAATGTGCAGCGCTTCTGTCCCCCACTGTTACTCATGATTGAAACAGCTCTAGAAGGCAGGTGTGGGAAATGAAATATTATTGGAATAGAAGGTGATGATCACCATTAGATCTCAAGCTAAATTTTCTAGCTAGGACTTAAATCATTTAAATTTCATATAATTTCAGAAACTACTTTCTGTTCTTAAGAGAAAAATACCTTGTCCATTTTTGGGTGAATTCAAATAGAAGGAACAAGAAGAAATTATCTTTGACTGGCAGCGAAGATAAGTGGTTTTATATTTTAGCCGTCAAATGTAACTATTCCTTATAAATCCTGAATGGCAACTGCTTTTCTTCTGCCCCTCCTTTTCTGGCCTTTTTTTTTTTTTAAATACCCAGGTAAGAAATTAGAATATATTTCATCTCTGGTTTAACTTTACTCAAGTACCAAACAGGATGTACAAGGTCTCCTCAAAGGGGAACCATTACTTGTTAAAATTGGAACACATGGTTAAGAATTCCTTTAATAGTCTTGCAAAAAAAAAGGTAGATCATGGGTCATTAATGACCTCTGTAGTGAAATAAAAATGAACCTCAGCACTGAAAGCAAAAAATGGAGAGGCAAAAATCTCATTAAAATAAAATCAGCCACTATGGAGAACAGTATGGAGATTTCTTAAGATGCTAGGAATAAATCTACCATATGACCCAGCAATCCCACAACTGGGCATACATGCTGAGAAAAACTATAATTCAAAAAGACACATGCACCCCAATGTTCATTGCAGCACTATTTACAACAGCCAGGACATGGAAGCAATCTAAATGTCCATCAATAAGTAAATGGATAAAGAAGATGTGGCCCATATATACAATGGATTATTACTCAACCATCAGAAGGAGTGAAACTAAGTCCATTGAAGTGATGTGGATGAACCTAGAGTCTGTCATACAGAGTGAAGTAAGTCAGAAAAAGAAAAACAAATATTGTACATTAACACATATATATGGAATCTGGAAAAATGGTACCTATGAACCTATTTGTAGGACAAGAATAGAAACACAGATGTAAAGAACAGACTTGTGGACACAGCAGGGGGGTGGATGGGGTAGGGGCAAATTGAGAAAGTTACATTAACATATGCACACTGCTAAGCTGCTAAGTCACTTCAGTTGTGTCCAACTCTGTGTGACCCCATAGATGGCAGCCCACCAGTCTCCCCCGTCCCTGGGATTCTCCAGGCAAGAACACTGGAGTGGGTTGCCATTTCCTTCTCCAATGCATGAAAGTGAAAAGTGAAAGTGAAGTCGCTCAGTCGTGTCTGACTCTTCGCGACCCCATGGACTGCAGCCCACTAGGCTCCTCTGTCCATGGGAGTTTCCAGGCAAGAGTATTGGAGTGGGTTGCCAGTGCCTTCTCCACATATGCATACTACCACGTGTAAAATAGTTAGTGGGAACCTGCTGTATAGCACAGGGAGCTCAGTTCAGTGATCTGTGATGACCTAGAGGCATGGGATGGCAGGGGCAATGGGAGTGAGACCCAAGAGAAAGGGGATGTACGTATACTTATGGCTGGTTCATGTGGTTGCACAGCAGAAACTAATACAGCATTGTAAAGCAATTATCCTCCAATAAAAAAATGAAATGAAATAAAAATGGGACTCTTTTGCCTCTTTCCCTTTAAAGTAGGGTACCATCTAGAAAGGAAATGTCAGTTGCAATAGGATGATTCAATACACCAAGAACTTGACTGCAGCAATCTGGGTGCATTTGTGGTGACAAAATACAGTGGCTAATGAATGTGCACCCTCTGTTTGTGGAACCAGGGAGTATTAGAAGGATAAGGGAGATCTCCATGATCTTCAGACTGTGCTCCAGTAAAACTAGGATTCAGAGAAGAATGTTCTGGGCCACTGCCAGGCTTGGGGGGGTGACAGGGAGGTCATCCAAGAAGATAAGATTCTTGCTCCTCAGCTCTGTATCTACCTCATCATCTCTACTTCGATTTATCTGTCATGCTCCAACCACTTGAGCAGCGCCCAACACATAGTTGGTACTCAATAAGTATTTGTCGAATGACAGAATGAATAGATATTTGTAGAAACTGAAATTCTGCTTAAGATTACATAGTTAAAGGACCACAGCTAAAAGGAAAGAAGGAAGAAAGATTGAGTTCAGTACCCTGAAACATCTAGCCTGGGGGGTGAAATATCTAGCCCAAAGTGACAACACATTACTGTCTGAATCTACTCCAAACCATCTGATCTTCCTTATAACACACTCGCATCTTCTCTTCACAGATTTATAGCTCATGGGACTATGGTGCTGTCACCCTGGTTCTGCTTGCAAAGCTCCAGATTTGCCTCTGTCTAAATCCTCCAGCACCACAGTTCAAAAGCATCAATTCTTCAGCGCTCAGCCTTCTTCACAGTCCAACTCTCACATCCATCCATGACCACAGGAAAAACCATAGCCTTGACTAGATGAACCTTTGTTGGCAAAGTAATGTCTCTGCTTTTGAATATGCTATCTAGGTTGGTCATAACTTTCCTTCCAAGGAGTAAGCGTCTTTTAATTTCATGGCTGCAGTCACCATCTGCAGTGATTTTGGAGCCCCCAAAAATAAAGTCTGACACTGTTTCCACTGCTTCCCCATCTATTTCCCATGAAGTGATGGGACCGGATGCTTCTGAACTGTGGTGTTGGAGAAGACTCTTGAGAGTCCCTTGGACTGCAAGGAGATCCAACCAGTCCATTCTGAAGGAGATCAGCCCTGGGATTTCTTTGGAAGGAATGATGTTAAAGCTGAAACTCCAGTACTTTGGCCACCTCATGAGAAGAGATGATTCATTGGAAAAGACTCTGATGCTGGGAGGGATTGGGGGCATGAGGAGAAGGGGACGACAGAGGATGAGATGGCTGGATGGCATCGCTGACTCGATGGATGTGAGTCTGAGTGAACTCTGGGAGTTGGTGATGGACAGGGAGGCCTGGCATGCTGCGATTCATGGGTTCCCAAAAAGTCGGACATGACTAAGTGACTGAACTGAACTGAACTGAAATCTTCCAAGCCCTGACTCAAGCACTTTGTAATGGAATTACAGTCAGTGAGGTGTTGTTAGTAAGCAAAGAAAGCATCTAAATACTGTTTTATATATAATGGCTGGTTAAAGACCACAATCCATCAATCTTTCTCTTTAAACAGAAAGAGAAAAATCAAAACCATGGTGTGTCTGCCTTTCTCTTGTTTCTTTAATCTCTTGGTTCTCTTCCTTATGGAAGCAAAGGGCTAAATCCCTAAAACAGAGCCCATTTGGGATGTTTCCACCATGGCTCATACAGGAAACACCAGAAAGATCGTGAAGGAGCTGGGTCCTGAGAGAGTTCTAACCCAGGTTACACACTCCAGAGAGTGAAATGTGTCTGATAACATTCAGAAGAAAAATAACATTAAATTATGGGGGGTTACCCAAATAAATTCCATCCCAGTAATCTCTTACTAATACTTGGATTTCAGTTAAAAACTACTTACTGTGAATCTATCATCTTTCATATAATCTTTCTTTAGCTATATTTTTGTCTTGATTAGTAATTAGATGTTATTTATTGATCTGAAAATGGTTACCATTACCCAATGCAATATTAGTCATTAATTTGCCTAAATTGCTAATACTGTGATTGGTAATCCATGGATTTGGTCATAGCTCAAGCCAGCACAATGCCAAGTCAATTATTAGCATACAATTGACTTGAATGACCCTTGAAGAGTCTAGAAGTATTAAAAAAGAAAAGTTTTCATCACTTTCTTAAATCTAAAAATTAAGCCTTTTTTTTTAGATACTAGAAGCTTTAAATACATCCTTATTTCCTCACAATCAGCTATAATTGTTAAAATTTTATTCATGCAAGAAATATTCAATTTAAATGGGTATTTCTAAATATTCTTAACTTCCCAGATTTCTAAATATTCTTAATAAAATAAATTAGACTAGTTTGAAGTTTAAAATACATGAAAATAATATAAAATAAAAATAGTAATATAAATGATAGCCTGAAGGAAGAAAGCGTTGGTATTTTAGAACATGGGAAAAACAAGTATTTATCCAGATATACACTTTTCTAGTATTCTCACCAAATTACTCTTGTTCATGGATTGTGTATCTTGGCTAAACAACTTCTAAGAAAAGAAAACTCCACTTTACCTCTGGATCCAATTTTCCAGTATAATGCGTTAGTTCAAAGTACACCAACATTGACTTCATCCAGTGCCAAGAAGTTAAAATTATGCTATTAAGGTTACAGCAGAAACATTTGAAATTGCTTGGTAGATGGTTCACTTGCTTCCCTTTTTCTTTCAGCAGGAATCAGTACTGCCTTTTGCATGCTGTTCTCTGAGTTTTATTAAATATCAACAGAAGTGCAACAACACGATCACTGCCGTTAGCTAGAATACCTGCAACCCAGAAACCTAGACCGTGGTTTTCTATGCTAGATCTTCAAGTCATATTGATGCTGAGCAGACTGCATGGAAAACGAGACTTCCATCCATCTCACTGAAAACCAGCATACTTTACCTCTCCAAGACCACCCCTTCACACATACTTCACTTGGTTTTCACAGGGTTAAGTGTGTGGAAGGAATTTTAAATCCATCTACAAAGAGAAGTGTGATTAACTTTGCATTCGTCAAACATCTTCCTGATGTTACAGGTTGTAAAAGTGACCTCGGCAGTGTCCAGCCCTCCGGCAGCCTCACCACGTGTGGATAAAGTGAACCTGTAGGATAGGATGCAAATTTAATAGTAAATGGGCAATTCCAATAAAAGAAAAAAGTGATCTGGTTCTGGTTCTGAGGAAAGGGAGGGGTAAATGGAGCATTCCATGGGAAAGTAACAGGATAAGAGGAGGTCAAGGTTAAGAGAGAGCTGAGAACTGAAAGTGGTTTGAAAGACTCCAGATAGACGACTGTGTTGTGTGGTGGGGGAGGCAGGGGAGGCAGGGAAAGGCAGGAGGAGAGGTGAGGATGCAAACAGTGGGGTGGAATCAGGGAGCCAGAGTATGACGGCCTTCCAAGTTATGTCCGGAGGGTGTTGGCTCAGTCTTTAGGACAATGAGATCACTGAAAGGACTTGAGTAGGAAAAGGTAGCCACATTTACATTTGGAAAGATAATTCTAGAGTCTGTATAAGGAATGATTTCTCTTGTTGAGAGACCATTAGAAAACAGCAGGAAGAGAGAGAACGGCTCAGCCAGAGAAAGGAGGTGATGGAAGATGATACAAAGGATGAGCCAATTTAATATAAAGATGGATGGAACCGACAGCCATTCAGATTATCTGGACATCAGGGCAACAAGGAAGGAAGATTCAAGGATGGAGCTTCATAGTATTTCCTTGGCTACCAAGCGGAGGGTGGTGCCATCCAGGGAGATGGTGAATACTTGAAAAAGAGCAAATTTCAGCAGCAGAAAGTTGGTCAAATGATCAAAAAAGCAGTACAAAGTGAGATATTAGAAGTACCTTTGGAAAAATATAGGTAGGATTTATAGAAACTGCCAAGTCTTTATTATTGTTAAAGAAGGACACATTAATAATTATTATGCTAATTATAGCCAATTTCATAAGAACAAAGTTTTCCCACATTAGATATTATTTCCCTGACCCCTACTTTTTGCTTGTTTCTCAAAGTCTCAATAATAATCATTTGGTCATAATGATCTCTTCATTATTCTATCAGGCCTTCAGATCCTCCAATCTGCAACACAGTTATAAATACCTGCTCAGATATGAAGAAAAACATTATACATTTTGGCATCTGAAGTACTTTTAAAGGATTAAATTCATGTAATTTAAATGGACTAATCAACAAATGTCTTGCCTTATGTCTTAATATCCTATGGAATGGTCTTGCCTTGGTAGTTAACACCAGACTATGGGTTACAGAGGGAGAGCATCTATTGAGTGAGATTTCAGGGAGAAACCAAGTCCTGAGAACTTCAGGCATTCCTGGCATTACATATAAGCATGACGCTAGGTTCTGGAAGGAAAGCAAGATGTGAGAAATGATCCCTAAATCGTGAGAGTCCACTGCCTTTCTCTGGATCAGGAGATTAGATAGATAGATAGACAGACAGACAGGTAGACTTCCCTGGTGGCTCAGTGGTAAAGAATCCGCCTGTCAATGTAAGAAATGCGGGTTCAGTCCTTGGGTTGGGAAGATCCCCTGGAGAAGGAACTGACAATCCATTCTCGTATTCTTGCCTGGAAAATCCCATGGAGAGAGGAGCCTGGTGGGCTACAGTCCACAGGTTCGTAAAAGAGTCAGACATGATTTAGTGACTAAACAACAATTTAGTCTGTCAATAGACAGACAATGTAAGTTGGAGTTTTTTTGGTTGTCTAAAATTGCATAGTGATATGGAACATGTTGCTGAATTAGAGAGGAATTAACTCTCTCTTTATAGGAGAATTTTTTCACCCTGTCACCCAAAGTAAGAAGTTTTAAAATATATATAAAGAATATAGTCAACTTAAATGATACACATATACAGACTGCTTGGTATGTAACAAAAAGCTGCCTCCAGGGAGTAAGATAAAAAAGAGAAGAAGTATAATTCCAATGCCCATTACAAATTCAGTTCAGCTGATAATAAATGATACCCAGCAATAGCTTGCGATTTCCTGAAAACATAGTCCAGATGTACGAGAGGGTGTGTGCTTCGGAGTAAATCCCCACTGAAGTTTCAAATCCTCAGTGAATCTTTCCTACCCTTACCCCAATATCATGGCCCCTTGTTGATGACATTTAGACTTATTGCTAATTGTGCTCACTGTACTTATTTTTCAACTTTCTTAGTTTCCATCTGACTCTATTGCTAGAACATAAGACCAATAAAAACAGGAACCAGGTCTGTCTTGTTTCCCTATATCCCTGAAACCTGGCCCAGAGTATAACATTTGGTGACATATATCTCTGTCAAAAAATATTACTCACATAGGATTTTGACATTAAAATAAAGATTTGACATTCTTTCACATGGAATCATAACTATTCCATATTAATCACTATGCTTTCAACTTCTTATAAATTAATTATAAGGCAATTCCACCTTCAACAAAGTAACAAATCTATCATTCCTAAGGTTTTTCTTCAATCTTCCTGAAATCTAGGATCTTCAATGACATAAACTGCATTTATTTGTCTTATTTCAAACCTTGATGCAACATCTAACACATAGCAGAGATGCAATAAATATTTATTTTAAAAAGGAGAAAAAAAGAAAAGACAGCTAGGGAAGCTTTTAGTTGTTCTATATTTAATAGGGACATTTTCTTAGAGAAAAAGTACTTTTCATTTCAATGGTCTATTGATTATTTAAAAATTAATCATCAAAAGTAACATTTAATAGTGATTGGTCATTATTAAATATTTATTATTTATATATTTATTATATGTTTTATATATATTATTATATATATATTTAATATATATATTTATATATTAATAATGATTATTAACAATCATTTAATAATGATTGGTCCTTATACCTAAGCTTTTGCTTGTGGTGGTTTTTTTTTTAATTTTATTTTATTTTTAAACTTTACAATATTGTATTGGTTTTGCCAAATATCGAAATGAATCCGCCACAGGTATACATGTGTTCCCCATCCTGAACCCTCCTCCCTCCTCCCTCCCCATATCATCCCTCTGGGTCATCCCAGTGCACCAGCCCCAAGCATCCGGTATCGTGCATCGAACCTGGACTGGGGACTCATTCCATATATGATATTATACATATTTCAATGCCATTCTCCCAAATCATCCCACCCTCTCCCTCTCCCACAGAGTCCAAAATACTGTTCTATACATCAGTGTCTCTTTTGCTGTCTCATATACAAGGTTATTGTCACCATCTTTCTAAGTTCCATATATATGCGTTAGTATACTGTATTGGTGTTTTTCTTTCTGGCTTACTTCACTCTGTATAATAGGCTCCAGTTTCATCCACCTCATTAGAACTGATTTAAATGTATTCTTTTTAATGGCTGAGTAATACTCCATTGTGTTTTTAACTACCAACATGTGTTTTGGAAAATATGTATGTTTAGGGATTATGAAAAAGACTGCTGATCTGTCTCATAGTCAAATAAAAGGGTATGTTATGGAAAAGAGGAGTACATCAATGCTGTATATTGTCACCGTGCCTATTTAACTTATATGCAGAGTACATCATGAGAAACGCTGGGCTGGAAGAAGCACAAGCTGGAATCAAGATTTCCTGGAGAAATATCAATAACCTCAGATATGCAGATGACACCACCCTTATGGCAGAAAGTGAAGAAGAAATGGAGCCTCTTGATGAAAGTGAAAGAGGAGGGTGAAAAAGTTGGCTTAAAGCTCAACATTCAGAAAACTAAGATCATGGCATCTGGTCCCATCACTTCATGGCAAATAGATGGGGAAACAGTGGAAACAGTGTCAGACTTTATTTTGGGGGGCTCGAAAATCACTGCAGATGGTGATTGCAGCCATGAAATTAAAAGACGCTTACTCCTTGGAAGAAAAGTTATGACCAACCTAAACAGCATATTAAC
>NW_011495067.1:771219-777204 GCF_000754665.1 Bison bison bison | reverse complement strand
CATATTAAAAAGCAGAGACATTACTTTGCCAACAAAGGTTTGTCTAGTCAAGGCTATGGTTTTTCCAGTAGTCATGTATGGATGTGAGAGTTGGACTATAAAGAAAGCTGAGCCCCAAAGAATTGATGCTTTTGAACTGTGGTGTTGGAGAAGACTCTTGAGAGTCCCTTGGACTGCAAGGAGATCCAACCAGTCCATCCTAAAGGAGATCAGTCCTGGATGTTCATTGGAAGGACTGATGTTGCAGCTGAAACTCCAATACTTTGGCCACCTGATGCAAAGAGCTGACTCATTGGAAAAGACCCTGATGCTAGGAAAGATTGAGGGCAGGAGGAGAAGGGGATGACAGAGGATGAGATGGTTGGATGGCATCACTGACTCCATGGACATGGGTTTGGGTGGACTCTGGGAGTTGGTGATGGACAGGGAGGCCTGGCATGCTGCAGTTCATAGGGTTGCAAAGAGTCGGACACGACTGAGCGACTGAACTGAACTGAACTGAATGAAAAAGAGTGTTCAGCTTTCTCTTCTTTTATCCTGAAAGAAGTGGCACCTCTTGGTATCTAAATGCCTTCCACATTATTCCCAGGGCCAATTTTAGCTACTTTTTTTTTTTTACAACATTTATCCTCAATCCTTTATCACCTTTTGTCACTAAGCTATTTAAAATCACGTTAGATGCTCAGAGTAATCTGGCACTCTTATTCCAAAGCCTACAGGGTCTCATATATCTTGAAAGTGAGACACTGAATAAGAATAGCAGTCTTAAGTATTGTCAGGTTGGTAGGCTGGTACCTCAGTGTCTGTACCTTGTGTCAACTCAGACTGAACATGTTGAACTTAACATATGTAGTGGGAGGGAATTCTAGAGAAACAGCGAAACCCTTAGAACACCAACACACAGGAACAATTATAAAATAATTATCTTAGACACATCTTTGGCATAATAAATGTCAATAAACCCACTTTTATGATGCTTTAAATGAAGGATCTCAAAGGTATTTACAAAATCTACAATAAAAGTCAGTTTACAAAGCATATAATTTTAAAATTTAAAGTTGCATAGACTTCATATTTTTTAAAAGACAAATAACCTGATTTTATTTTATTCTATTTATTTATTTTTGAGTGGCCATGGCTCACTGCATGTGAGATCTTAGTTACCCCACCAGGGATCAAACCCACACCCCTGCAGGGGAAGCACAGAGTTGCAATCACTGGACTGCCAGGGAAGTCCCAGACTTCTTCTTTTAATGAACTCATGTGGGTGAAGAGCTTTATAAATTTGTAAACCAAAGAGTATGTTTATTTCTAGCATTCTTCTTTGAATTTAAAGATAAATTTAATTATGTACATCTTTATATATCTGCAGCAGGAAGTTATAGTATAATCTCAAGCAGTATTCTAGAAGCCAACTAACTAAAGACAATATAGTCTAACTGTAAAGAATAGAAGTTCATTACAATTTTTCCTTAGGAGAAATATGTGAATCAACCACTATATTAATGATCAGTTATTTTTACCTAAGAATATATTTCTCTGGCAACTGTATTTGTATCAGTCTAGTGTATGGTAGCTTAAATTAAGTGAAATTAATTCAGTTGGCATGTTAGACTATGATAAGAATGTGCTGATGACATGAACATTTGTCTCCTGGGTAAAGGAGGAGACTTCTTCCTATATAATGATTTGGGCTCAATGGTAAATCCGAGTAAAACAGAGTAAATCACATGCTAACCCACATGAGATACGATATGTCAGAAAATACTAGACCATTTGACAAAGAGCAAACAGAAACACGGAAATAAAACTATTTCCTCAAAGCCAGACCTACGGGAAGCGAACTTCCGAGCTGCTTGCCTCTGCGTGCTTTTTCTTAGCGGTACCCCAGAGAAGAGGGGTCCTTCTGAGAAGCAGGGGAGGGGAAGCCTGGTGGATTTTACCTAGTGCGTTCTGCTAGGGTGGCACATGTCAACTTCGGGGTCACATGGGATCTTGTTATTGTGCAGATTCAAATTCACTGGGTCTTAGGTGAGGCCCTAGATTCTGCATTTTGAGAAATCTTTCAAATGATGCAGATGACCCTTGTCTGTGGGTCTTTCAGACAAAGATGACCTTTGTCTGAAACTCACTTTAATGGCTATATTCTAGGTGAAAGGAAGAGGAAATTCTCTTTCTTTTTTACATGTTTTCTTATTTCCTCAACTCTCTTAACCTCAGGGCAGCAGGTCAGTAAAGACACAACTTCAGAACAGTGTGAATACAGAACACTTTTGAAAGGAGGAATTCAATTGACTTCAGAGAATGAACATTTAGTTAAAAAAAAAATTAGATTCATTCAGACTAAAATAAAGGGATAGCCAGCCTTTGCAGTGAGATTGTCTGCCTAGAGGAATAACCATCATATCTTTGAGGACAAGCAAGACTGTACACCAGGTTTAGACTCAATCTTAAGTTTCTACAGAGTCCATTTGGGAGGAATATTGTAAAGAAACTTGGAACCTGAACTTCCCTCCTCCACTCCCTTCCTTAAGTGTCTAATGTTTGCATTACGTACAAAAAGGAATTTTTTCTACTCTATGATCTGCCAAGATTAAAAATTTGCTCAAGCCAGAAACATGCTAAGATGAAACACAGTTATAACTGAACAAATCCTACCCCAAAGCTGCTTCCAAGTAGGAATGAATATCAGAATTGTTTAATTCGCATATTTTCCATTGGATGGCCTTTTCAGATTCTTGCTACTTAAAATACAAAGGTAATATTCATTGGACTACACTATTTTTAAAACGTGTCCTTATAATCAATTGTCAAATCCTCTTCAAGCTTGTATAGAGGCTTTGGGCTCCTAGAATCTAAATAGCTATATAGTAAAGCATTAAACGGAGAAGGCAATGTCACCCCACTCCAGTACTGTTGCCTGGAAAATCCCATGGATGGAGGAGCCTGGTAGGCTGCAGGCCATGGGGTCGCACAGAATTGGACGCGACTGAAGTGACTTAGCAGCAGCAGCAAAGCATTAAACTAGATAATTTAACTTTGGACTAATGAAATGTGTATCTTCCCTCAAACAAGTTAAAAATATGATGCTCTATTAACAATGAGAACTTCCCTGGTGGCTCAGACGGTAAAGTGTCTATCTACAATGTGGGAGACCTGGGTTCAATCCCTGGGTTGGGAAGATCCCCTGGAGAAGGAATGAAATGTGTATCTTCCCTCAAACAAGTTAAAAATATAATGTTTTATTAACAATTATGTGGACATATCTTTATTTAACTAACTATAGCAAAAATAATTTGTTTGTAGTAAAAAAGAAATTATAGATTTGAACTGTGCCTGAATTGTATTTTAAAAATTTCTATTACTCCATTTTCCTGTCAAGTCTATCATTTTAAGAAGGAGAAAGTTACAGAAATGTCCCTATACATTGACCTTTCCAATGTACATGAACAGTATTCAAAATTCAGAAGAATAGCAGGAAATCCTAATAGATTCAGCATTTGGTGTCTGGGAAACCAGACACATTTGGTAATCATTCCTATATACCCTAATGTCTGAGCAAACCTTAGAAGGTGTTTACTTTTGCAGATGAGTAATTAGAAATCTATTATTTGGACATTTTGGAAATGGGAAATTAAGAATCATTTTCTTTGTAAGTGGTTTTAAAAGGCAAAGAGTTGATTGCTGTTGATTAAAGAATCCATAATGAAAAGTAGTTTTTCCCTTCTTCCAAAAAGTTGCATTTTTCTCAGAGATAATTGCATGCAACAAAAGCCAAAAAAACAAAACAAAACAAAAAGCCACGTTGGTAGCCTTTAACGGGAGACATGAAACTAATACATTTACAGCTAACAGCTTTAAAGTCACATGCAATCCCATAAAAACAACACCAATTTCATTAACTTTGACATAAATGTCATACATGATAAGCCCAAGTTCAAAAGATGTATACCAAAGATATGTATCTATTCAGTCCTCTCCCCACTTATTTGCAGTTTGCTTCCCAACGTTTCAGTTACCTGCAGTCAGCTGAGGTCCAAAAATATTAAATGGAAAATTCCAGAAGTAAACAATGAATAAGTTTTCAATGGCACGTCTGTTCTGAGTCACATGATACAAGTTCTCTCCATCCAGCTCTGACCTGCCTGGGATCCCAACCACTGACATTGTCTGCTCCTGACATCCGACCAGCCGCTTCATCATGGCTGATGATCCAGGATCTCTGGAAGCAGATAATTCTCCTGACCTGTCATCGAAGGTCAATACGAGCCCAAGGCTACATCACAGCGCCTGCGTCATTCACCTCACGTCCTCTCCCATCATCACAAGAATAAGGGTAAGTATAGAACAATTAGACGTTTTGAGAGAGGTGACATTCACATAACTTTCATTATAGTATTTGCTATAACTGTTGTAATTTACTGTTAGTTACTGCTAACCTCTTACTGTGCCTAATTGATAAATTAGACTTTATTGTAGATGTGTGTGTGTCGGAAAACATACAGGATATAAAGCGCTCAGTGCTATCTGTGATTTCAGGCATCCACAGGGCGGAGGTTGTCTTGGGATGCTTCCCCTGTGGGTAAGGAGGGACCACTGTGCCCAAAAGTATGCAAAAGATATATGTCAATACAAAAGATCACGAGACAGCAAAAGAGACACTAATGTATAGAACAGTCTTATGGACTCTGTGGGAGAGGGAGAGGGTGGGAAGATTTGGGAGAATGGCATTGAAACATGTAAAATATCATGTAAGAAACGAGTTGCCAGTCCAGGTTCGATGCACGATACTGGATGCTTGGGGCTAGTGCACTGGGACGACCCAGAGGGATGGTATGGGGAGGGAGGAGGGAGGAGGGTTCAGGATGGGGAACACATGTATACCTGTGGCGGATTCATTTTGATATTTGGCAAAACTAATACAATTATGTAAAGTTTAAAAATAAAATAAAATTAATTTAAAAAAAAGAAAGAAAGTCTGTACTTTCTTATCTTTTTATTTTATTTATGTATTTATTTTTGGCTGTGCTGGGTCTCCCTTGCTGTGCAGGCTTTTCTCTAGTTGTGGCAAGCAGGGCCTACTCCCTAGTGCTGGTATACAGGTTTCTCACTGCAGAAGCTACTGGAACATGGGCTCTCGGGTGCAAGGGCTTCAGTAGCTGTGGCTCCTGGGCTCTAGAGCATAGGCTTAATAGTTGCAGCACACAGGCTTAGTTGCTCTGTGGCATGTGAGCTCTTCCCAGACCAGGGATGGAATCTGTGTCTTCTGCCTTGGCAGGCAGATTCTCTACCAATGAGCCACAAAGAAGCCCTGTACTTTCTGATATGAGATATGCTTAAAATTTTGGAGTAAAAATTACCATAGTGTCTATTTTAAGATTTGCTGTTCAGGCATAATTGTTTCCAGAGAAAATTTAAAGTGAGTATGATATATTGTCTTGATTATCAGTCACTATATAACACACCACTGCAAATTAAGTGGCTTAAAGCAGCAATTGTTTTATTTGCTTAGAATTGTGTAGGTCAGATATTTGGCCTAGCTCAACTAGGAGGATCTCCTCCCCTCCCCCACCGGGTTTTATTGCGATATAATTGACATACACATTTTTGCTTGCAAAACTCCTGAACTTCAGATAAAAACAATAGAACTTTGTGGCATCAGCAACAAGGAAAAACAAAAAACACAGAACTTAAGGGCCTTCCACCATACCATACACAAAAATCACCTCTAATATGAATCAGAGACCTAAATGTAATAGCTTAAAAAAAATTTTTTTAATTAAAAATGAAAAGAAGAAAAAGGAAAACCACATACTGGGAAAAAAAATTTGAAAATCACATATTTGATAATGGACTTATATCAGAATATATAAAAAGCTCTAAAAGTTCAATAAGAAAGCAAATTAAAAGTGAGAAAAAGATTTGAACAGACTCTAAAAAAAAAGAAAGAGAAAACAAGAGATTGGATTTGTGGTTACCAGAAAT
>NW_011495067.1:767778-771119 GCF_000754665.1 Bison bison bison | reverse complement strand
GGATTTGTGGTTACCAGAAATGGGTGGTGGAGGGAGGGAGAATTGGGTGAAAGCAATCAAAAGTCCTGCAAACTGAAAGTTATAAGATAAATAAATAACAGGGATGTAATGTACAACATGATAAATGTAATTAACACTTCTGTTCATTATATATGAAAATTGTTAAAAGAGCAAATCAAAGAGTTCTCATCACAAATTTTTTTCTATTTCTTTAATATATGGGATGATGAATGTTCACTAAACTTTTTATGGTCATCATTTCATGATGTATGTAAGTCAAATCATTATGCCCTACACCTTAAACTTATACAGCGCTGTATATCAGCTATATCTCAATAATACTAAAAAAGAAAAACTATTAAATTTCAAGAATAAAATGCAGAAGACAATCTCCATGTCCTTTGGTTGAGCAAAGAATTCTTAGACATAATGCCAAAAGCACACTCCATTATTTAAAAAACTTGATAAATTGAAATTCATCAAAAAAATTTAAAACACAAAATGGTCAAAAGACACTATCTAGAAAGGCAAGTCAGACTAGGAGAAAATATTTGCAAATCCTATATCTGGCAAAGGAGTAGCATGTGAAATATGTAAAAACACAACTCAATAATAAGACAAAAAGCAAATATGAGCAAAATATTTGAATGGATATTTTATCAAACAACATATACAAATGGCCAAGCACATGAAACACATAATAGCCAAAAAAAAAACACTGAAAATACTTCAAAATTACAATCACCTGATGAATGGAGAAATATCGTTAACCTCAGATATGCAGATGACACTACCCTTATGGCAGAAAGTGAAGAGGAACTAAAAATCCTCTTGATGAAAGTGAATGTGGACAGTGAAAAAGTTGGCTTAAAGCTCAACATTCAGAAAACAAAGATCATGGCATCCGGTCCCATCACTTCATGAGAAATAGATGGGGAAACAGTGGAAACAGTGTCAGACTTTATTTTTTTGGGCTCCAAAATCACTGCAGATGGTGACTGCAGCCATGAAATTAAAAGACGCTTACTCCTTGGAAGAAAAGTTATGACCAACCTAGATAGCATATTCAAAAGCAAAGACATTACTTTGCCAACAAAGGTCCATCTAGTCAAGGCTATGGTTTTTCCTGTGGGCATGTATGGATGTGAGAGTTGGACTGTGAAGAAGGCTGAGCGCCGAAGAATTGATGCTTTTGAACTGTGGTGTTGGAGAAGACTCTTGAGAGTCCCTTGGACTGCAAGGAGATCCAACCAGTCCATTCTGAAGGAGATCAGCCCTGGGATTTCTTTGGAAGGAATGATGCTAAAGCTGAAACTCCAATACTTTGGCCACCTCATGGGAAGAGTTGACTCATTGGAAAAGACTCTGATGCTGGGAGGGATTGGGGGCAGGAGGAGAAGGGGACGACAGAGAATGAGATGGCTGGATGGCATCACTGACTCAATGGACGTGAATCTGAGTGAACTCCGGGAGATGGTGATGGACAGGGAGGCCTGGCATGCTGCGATTCATGGGGTTGCAAAGAGTCGGACACGACTGAGCGACTGAACTGAACTGGAACTGATGAATGGATAAACAAAATGTGGTATATCCATACAACAGAAAACCATCCAAACCATTCTGGTTTCAAGGAAGTATAAAAGATCTTTAGAAGAAAATATGAGTTTCAAGAAATGGAAGAGGACCCAAGTCATCACTGATGGTGGAAAGGGGAGTTTAAGAAAGAAACAAAGCAGAGTATAATGGTTTTCTGTCATGTCAGGGTTGCTTTCAGAGTCTGGGTTTAGGAAGATTTAGGTAGAATCCACACCAGGCTCTGTGAATCAGGAGTGGCTGTGGATGCCGCCAGTCACTCACAATCACCATAAGGAGCTGGAGGGGACTTGATAGAGGACAGCCCATGGGATGCTGATGGGAGAGTCCTGGATAACCTTGGAGGGAAATGAGGGAAGTGCCTAGAAATGGTAGAGTGGGAATTGAGCCAGAGTGAAAGGTCCCTAGGTTACCGTGGAAACTCTGTCCTACTCCACAGGTGGACATGGACTTGGAGTGGAGTATCGGGAGAGGGGGCAGGGCTAAGCATTCTCTCTGATAGTTAATACTGTGAAGGATGAAAAACTGTCTGTATTATTCCCATTTTACAGTCAAGAAAATGCATCAGCAGAAGGTGATAGGTCATGAGGCTGGAAGACAGAGGCTATGCCTTCCAGTATTTGGTTTGGTTTGATTGGACTGATATATTGTCTCCCTTTTATTAGACAGTTTTTTTTTAATGGCTTGTTGTTTTAATCTTACTGTTACTTCTAAACATAAATACTGAATGTTTATCATCTTACCCATGATGATCCGATCTATGGTGCTGCTATCTGATTCTCCAACCTAAATTAAATGGAATTTGAGAAAATCTGCATCTTGTGAGATTACAGAGTCACCTTATTCAGCTTCACCAACTTAGAAGAGAAAGACCTTACAAAGAAAACCACATTTTTCTAATTACTAGTTTTTCCAAATCTGAATTCTAAAAGACTTTCTTAACTTAGACAATTCTCCCTCCTAGTTCTAAATTTCAATTAAATTGTGCCAATGTCTATACTATGAACAACCTATTGAAGTGCCATCATTGAAAAAGTTGACATATTCCAGAACTAGAAGTTCATTTTTATCACTACTTAAATATTCAATTCAATATCCAAAACCCTGGAAGGATGGTTTAAGGAAGATACTATAACTTGAAACCCAGAGTTTGCTTTGAATACCATTTATCTACTGAGGAGGAATTTTCATTAAGCTCTAAGGATACGTAAATCAGCAAATACTTAGCAACTGTGGTAACTGTGGTAACCCCGTCCGGCTCCTTTCATTGCCATTACTAACAGACCAGTGGTGCTACTCACTGTCTTTCCCCAAAATCTTACTCTGTAGCAAAAATAGCACAGGATCCCTTGCAAAGACCTTTTAAAATTCCCTCAGGAAGTGGTTATGAGCACAAGCGTTCATTAAATTTGGTTGTCAATTTGCTTGTCATTTATCCATGAAGCTTATTTTCGCTTAGTTTTTCAGGCTCACAGAAAATGACTAATGACTATTCATGTGGTCCCAGGGGAGATTTCTTCTGGATGAAATAACCAGCAACCTGCAATGTCATAATACAACAGCATATATGTATGGATGTGAGAGTTGGACTGTGAAGAAGGCTGAGTGCCGAAGAATTAATGCTTTTGAACTGTGGTGTTGGAGAAGACTCTTGAGAGTCCCTTGGACAGCAAGGAGATCCAACCAGTCCATCCTAAAGGAGATCAGTCCTGAGCGTTCATTGGAAGGACTGATGCTAAAGCTGAAAC